>NC_044504.1:17895840-18003340 GCF_902362185.1 Chanos chanos
TCCAGGATGATTGGCATCCTTATTTAATATGAGTGAAAAAGGCTGATGAAAATTCCCCTTACTGTTTATCAAATGTTGTCTTTACTTAGCAAATCAAGTAAATGTATACATTCCACATGAACCCATTGCCACAAGAAAAAAAAGTCAAAATTTTATTCCAGAAAACATGTGTGTTGTAATTATTGGCACCCGCCATTCAGTATTTTGTGCAACCCCCTTTTGCCAACAGAACAGCACTTCTCTTGTAATGTTTTATACGACTTGAGAGCACAGAAGAAGGGATTTTTGACCATTCCTCAATGCAGAATCTTTCCAGATCTTGCAGAGTCCTGGGTCTTCTCTTGTGCACCCTCTTCTCTTCTTGAGCTGAACCCACAGGTTTTCAGTTGGATTTAGGTCAAGCGACTGGGATGCCCATGGCAAAAGTTTGATTTTGTGTTCATTTAACCATTTTTGAGTAGACTTTGATGTGGCCTTTGGATTGTTGTCCTGCTGGAAGATCCAACCACGGCCAAGCTTTAGCTTCTTGGTAGAGGCAGCCAGATTTTGATTTAAAATTAACCGGAAATTCCTGGAATCCATAATGCAATGTATGCGAACAACACTGCCAGGGCTTTTGCAGGAGATACAGCCCCACAGCATCACATATCCTCCACCATATTTAACACTTGGTATTAGGTGCTTTTCTCTGTAGCCATCTTTATTTCCACGCCAAATCCACCTTGAGTGTTTGGAGTCAAACTCAATTTTCGTTTTGTCTGACCACAGCACCCTGTCCCAGGTAAAGTTCCAGTGGCATCTGGCAAGCGCCAAGCACTTTTGCTTGTGGCAAAAAGATAGGAAAGATTTCTTCCTGGCATACCCTCCAAACAGTTTATTGGCATGGAGGTGACGTCTTAAGGTGGATTTGGAGACATGGTGACACCAAGATGCTACCAAACTCTGTAATTCTAAAACTGTGGTCTTTGGAGATTTTTTTTACTTCTCTGACCATCCTCCTCACTGTGGCTGCTGACAAAATAGCCTTGCGTCCTCCTCCAGGCTGGTTCATGATAGTTTTGAATTTCTCAAACTTCTTAACGATTGTCCTAACTGTTGATATGGGCATTTTAAGTCGAGCATATAGGCATTTTAAGTTTTGAGTCAACACACTTTTGCCTTATTACAATGGATTGCTCTTGAATCTTTACCATGGTGATGGATGACTAAAGGATTTGGGCCCTGTGTCACCTCATTTTTATACCCCAGTGAAACAGGAAATCATTGATGACTGCTCAAAATTTTCTTAAATACTTCAGTTGACTTAAAATTAGTTAAATATGCGTGGGGTCATACCTCATTTACATTTCCTTGATTAAAATGTCTTGGGGTGCCATTAATTGTGACATGTTTGATTTTGTTTAATAAATTTATTTTTCACTAATTGTTGCTTTATTCTCAGACTAAACATACTTCAAATAAAGGTAAGATTTTTTTCTATTTTCAGTATAATACTAAGATGACAACTGATAAAGTGAATTTTTTTATAAGCCCTTTCAATCATCTTTAGCAAGGGTGCCAATAATTCTGGAGGGCACTGTAGCTAATACTTGCTAACATAGCAATGCTGACTCAGAGACTTTTAGAATTTCTTTTGCAGACAAAAGGTTACTTTTTTGGCCTTTGTTAATAGGAAACAGTCCCTCATTCTAACTGACAGTTTTCAGTTGGGTCAAGTTGTATCTCACAATAACTCCTTAAGCCCACCAACTATATGCTATAAAACTAACATACAAAGCAATGTTTTTGATGCAGTACAGAAAAACAAGGCCACTCAACAATGTCTTCATAATCCCATCTAACTAATTTATGCTTGTATGAATACTGGCAATATTACGACAGGCATTTAATTTGATTGAGATTTAAAGTAAATGTTTTTAAAAAGTCTGTCAAACTCTTTAAAATGTCTTGATGACCTTTGAATCCTCCTTGTGATTTCTAAGTTTCTGCTAACACCATTCCAGGCCAAGCACGTGCAGGCTAACCCCGATTGTTTTATTTGAAAAAAAAAATAAGGGTGAATTATTGAGGTCACAATATTAAATTTATTAATGGATTTTTCCCAATGGTAGGTATCGTTTTCATCTGGACCTCATTTTAACTTTTTTTTCATGATTTCTTGGGAAATGCATTTATGGAAGGACAATAACACGACCTGGGTGGCGATCAAGCATGAACGCCAAAAACGTTAAAAAAAAAAAACCTCCTATGTGTTCGCCAGTTCTCAAACACTCACTCCTCAGTGTTCGCCAGTTCTCAAACACTTGGCTCTTCAGCATGGTCAAAAGACTTTGTAGTGGGTTAGCTCTTTAGCTATCACCATTACAAGTTGTAACTGAAACAGTGTCTGGACTCCATGTTGGAGAAAGTTTACAGAGTGTAAGTCTTGGATAGGTGGTTGACGGTTTCAGGGAGAATGGGGATGTGGAAGAGGAGTGTGTGGGTGGAGCTGGCAAATTGGGTTGGAGGGATGGGAGCAGCAAATGTTTTGGTGAATGTGTTCTTATTGGAGAGTGGATGGGAATCAGAGGCTCATAAACCCCCAAATTCTGGAAAAAGCGTTTTGTTTTACTGGATTTCACTGAGCATTGAAGCACACACAAGGCAAAGTAAATGCAAACCAGCACAATTTAACACGCACCAAAAGAGTTTCCATACCCCACTGTCACACAAAAGGGATGCTGAGACACAAAGTGAGCTGACAAAACACTGTGGGTAGCCATTAGGGACTGTCCTCTGAGAAATGGAGTTGGCTTTGTGACGGCTGAGGTTGGGGTGGCTATGTGTGCCAGCAGTATTCACACTGGACACATAGGGTGGAGGGGCTTAATTGATTCCAGTTTCTTTTCAGCTATTCCTTCTCCAAAAACAAAAAAAAAACATACTCAGAAACACAAATATAAAAGAACACCAACTGAAATGCACAATAATAAACACAGATAAAAGCATGTCTGGTGGTTTGTAGGCTTTGCTCTACGTCTTGTGTTGAGGTTGCTTAGACTAGTCCAAAAGCAGCAGGCAGACAGCCGACAGAACTTAGGTGGCCGTGGCCTTGCAGAGGACTCTTGAATAGAATAGAGACTGACCATCCCAACTGATTATATTCCTGAGGGAGCTCCAAGGACACCATTCAGTGGCTCCATAGCCCTCCCCTCAGGGAGAGAGGGACAATGGGAGACAGAACTCCCCTGTTACTCATGCAACACTAATCACCGATTCCCTTTTGGCTCAGGGATGCAGGAGTACTGCCATAAGTTTACAGGCCAGTTCTCCAGCACTCTGAAATGGCCATTCTCCTCGCTTGCATGACAAAAAGCCTCAGAGTCCATACAAGATCCAAAAAGTACTCTGACAATCCAAAAAAGTGACTTTGAGCTTTCAAACACAACAAGGCATAGGGAACCGTTTAAGAGAGCAAGACCAGTGACTCCATCATATTAAATGTATATACAATCTATACCTGATTGTTCTCTTTTCTTTCTCTCAGTCATCTTGAGTTTCTTTCAGGCGCTCTTTATCCACAATGGAGAATCACCTCAGATTTTCACTTCCGCGTACTAAAGAGAGACTGTCTGTTTAAGAAAACAAACTATCCTGCCCTGCTTCCCCATACACACTACCCTTTTATCAACAGATTTATTGACAATCCCAGGACTTTTCCATGCATGGACAAGAGCCAGTGAAATACTTCCAAAGGCCTTTTTTAAAGTATGATTAAAAACATTTTTTGTAAAATCAAAATCAAGGGTCAAATGCTGATCTTTTTTTTTTTCTCTTTTGGCAAGCTTGAATGCATAAAGCCCAGTTGAAATCTTCTTTCTTACTCTCTCAGATAAAAAAACTGAAAAGCAATTCACTGAACTGCAGTTGCCCAAGCTTTGCCAAGATACCTTTAGTGTTGCTCACTGGGCTTGTCCTTCTGATGCTAATCATCAGCGTGAGGAATAGCTAGAGGTATGGCATCATTACAGTCAAGAGCAACACATTAAAAATGAGAGCTTTCATGGGAAGAGTTCACCGTGCGTGAAATGTGTTCCCCTCTGTCTCTTTCTCTCACAGTTCCAACAGTACCTGAAGAGTGTGTCTCGACATTGGCTTATAGGTAAAATCAGGACTTGCTTTGCGCCCTTGGATCGTTCTGCTTTGGCTAGGAGTTGATAAAGTTTCATCTTAACAAAATTATTTAAAGTAGAGCCTTTGTGAACATGTAAACATATTTGGTGAGTTAACAAAATCAGGAATTGCAAATGTTTGTGTGCATCTGCAGCTACAGTCAATCCATGTGCATCTATTCACTAAGAGCTGGCACTTTGGAAACACCATGACCAAACCTGTCATGAAACAGGGTTTTCATAATAAACAAATAGTAGGTTCATTTGCAAGCCTCATCTATTGTCTGCCACTGGACACATGGACCATGTAACTTTAGTCTGTTGCTGACCACACAAGAGAGATTGTGAAGGCTTGTGAAGGTGGTGGGGGAGGGAAGGATGGAGACAGATGGACTGAGGACAGTTCTCATGAAGAGAATGGTCTCCACTGTTGCTTCTCTGGCCAGCACTCACAAAGCTCATTGATTTTGGGCCACGCTGAGTGACGGGCTCTCTAATATCCTGTTTCAGTGGTGTCCATGGCGTGGCCATGACACCTGTTCTTAGGTTAGGTCTGAGGGACACCTACACCTAGAGAAGGGAAAGAGCATAGTGGAGTGTGTCTTTGTCTTAATCAAGGATCAAGGCTGGTCTCAGTCTCTCCATTCAGCTCCCTGGTCATGTCTTCAGAATGAAGAGCAGACCTGTGTGTTTTTGGTTTTCAGAGTGCCAGTTGTTCAGAATGAGGCTTCAGCTGTGTTTGTCTGTATGAAGGTGAACATAATGTGTTATGTGAATGATGAGATCTGGTGTCTGCGTGTGTTTTGTACCATGGTGATTGTGGAAGTAGTGACTGGTTGAATCCGCCCTTCCTTTGGGTCCAGTGGACAGGAAACATACTAACAGTTCACATGCTAAACTGAATACAGGGGTTAATGAGTCAGCAAATTCTATTTTCAATGGTTATGTTTTTATCACTCAACTTTCTTTCCTGGCTTTGAACCCCATCACCTCCAGTTTTCTCTACGCTCTGCTCTCTTTTTCACTTTTTTTTCTCACAGTTGCTTTGAGCTTCATGCAAATGCCACATCACTCAGAATCTTATCCTCCTTTAGGTTTCTATCAGTCTGAAACCACGCAGAGAGAGAGAGAGAGAGAGAGAAGTGTAGGACTAATGCGTGGAGTTGGTTTTGGAATAACAGCCACTGATACTATCCTCCAGACCAACATATTCTTTCCCTCTGAGCCACTCGAGCAGTGCACTCATATGGACTAACGCAATGGGTACAGCCTATGTGACTGAAAACAGAAAATGACCAAAATGTTCTTTTTTATGTGTTCCCCTTCAACCAGTGCTCAACCTCTCAACCATCACACTCGCGATTCATCTGAAACTCTTGTATGAGGGGAGAGGAGGGGGCCAAAAAGCTGGTCTTTTAGAGCAAATTTCATGGGAACAACATGACTAGAGAGGACTGGTGGTGCACCACTAACAATGCTGTGGCCAAGCTTTTATGCTCAATTAATTTCTTCTCATTTTGAATCTCCTCTGTCTGAGGGGGAAAATAAGCTCTGTGTTTGAATGGCACGAAATAGAAAGGGGGACCACAGTTTCTGCCTTACATTCCATGTGACCTAAAGCAAAAATCAACACTATTACAAATGAAAGAAAAATACTGTAGGCTTCCCTCATTCCTCCACTGAGACTTGAAGAAAAGCCAGAACAACAGAGGTAAGGGTTGGGGAAAAAGGAACAGACTGTAAATGGCTTTGCATCAGCCTCAAACACATCTGGAGACAATATATACATGAAACATATCCATAATATTCCATAAAGCTCTGTAAACAATGTATGTGTGTAGTGGATTTCCCTATCTTTTCAATTTAGCTTGGAGTTGCCAGTGCAGGCTGGGTACTGTGCTATTACAGAAGTAACTATGTCTTATAATTTTGACTTCTTATGCTCCTTAAATGAAATATAACCTTCATAAATCACTTGTAAAGATCAGAGATGAAGGGAGAGGCTGAGTGTGAATGGCACAAAAGGCAGTAAGACACTGCTCCCTCTACAGTTTAGCAGGGTGCACTGCAACAAAGAATCTGTAAGACAAGAAATCCTCTCACACATATGGTGTATATTGCGAAGAGTTTTGATATTTTCTCTTTGATCTTCAAATGACTTGTGCACCTCCATTCTCTTCCAGACAGTCTCATATCAGTATATGCATTAATAGATCCAGGGATCTAAAAACATCATAATGGATCAATTCCTGTATGAACCAAATATAATCAAAACACTGATTGAGATGAAACATTAAAAACAACAGCAATAAGAATGCAACTATGCCATAGCGAATATAATAGAGATTTCTCTGAGCCAATGAATGATGATAACAACTGTATTTACTGGCTTCCAAAGGAATTTTGGATAAGACCTAACTCTGAGGTCCAGACTTTTTATAAGATTCACATAATCAGTTAGTAAAGTGGGAGTCTCTGAACTGCAGACATGATTTCTATCCATCCTGACATCTCGTGTCTTCATCTGTCAAAACACTGCAGGGGAGGTCAATTCCATGCAACTAGAACTCATCAAGTCCATTTATATGCAGAAAGTACAACTTCCTGCTCAGCAGCTTTGATCAAAATAAACAAGCTCCAGTTCCTGTACGTATAAAACTCGCTGTGAAGGAAACCAAAGCCCAGTATCTGTCCCATGCCCTAAGTTTTCTGTCTGTTTGATGTTCTTGCATATTCTAAACCATACGCTTGATGGATGCCTAACTCTTGTTGGGTCAGGGTAGAAAGAAAAGACGATATGTTGAGTATACACACCCCACGTACACACACACACTTACTCTCTCAGTCACACTCACACTCCCTAAAGCAGAGCTGTGTAGTAATAAACGTCCTGCATAAATCTTCTCCAATGCCTCCCCTCCTCCAACCTTTTATGTCAACGATCCTTTTCTCCTCTCTCAACTCTATCTACTTTTTTTCCTAAGTCTTTCAAACCAGAGCCCAAGACTCTTTACACAAGGCAAGAGGATAACCTGCCATAATTTAGAAGGAAAATTACCAAAATTAGAGATGGCAAAAAGTCCTTCGTTCTATTTTACACAAACAAGTATTGTGAACGTGCCTGACTGATGAATGTGAAGATGTTACTTTTTTTGTTTGTTTGTTTGTCTTTGAATCAAAACATCCTGAAATGTGAGTGCAGTAAGGCTGTGAGTTAACCGCCCTAATTTAATGGATACATTAATTCCAACTCTCCACTCCACAACATTTTTGAAGTCTATCTTGTTTGCGAGTTTTAAATCGGAAAACGTCGTTTAACATTTGTGATTAAAAAAAAAACTCCTGTCCAAACCAACGATTCGTCAGTCATTCCAACGCTGTGCGCAGCGTCCAGAAGTGTGTTATGAAAGGGTTAAAGTTTCTTTGGGGACCGGAAAGTCCCGCACATGACGTTTGGCTTTGACAATTAAACGTAGATTAATTACAGAGCGGACTCATCATGAACCTCCGGGAAACAGCTGGATCATGTAAATAACTATAGACTGTATAACCATATTATCATAAACTATAACTTAGTTTCCAGCCGTCGTTAGCTATGAAATCTCTTATCTACACCTGAGCGTTGAACGAACCCCAAAACCAAACACTTGACGTTATAAAGAAACAGAATTTCACACTATTTTTTATTTATTTATTTTATTTATTTATTTACTGTTACTAAAGAAGCTGCCTCAACGACGCGCTTGTTTCTCAATTCCCAAACAAGCATGCACAGATTTCGCTGGTTGTACGTCTTTGAATGACTGGGACCAGGTATAAGGGACGTTCGTTGTTTATTGCCATATTCGAGAGGGTGCTTCAGGCGGGAAAAATAAAAATAAATAAAATTGCAGATGTGTAATTTATCATGCGTCATTATCCAGGTACTCTGTGCTTCCATTCGTTTACACCATACTTTGTGAATACTCCAAAAGTTGCTGAAACATAAATGGGACGCAGTTCCGGAGTCCGGAATAATTACAGATTTTAAACTTGTCTACATCTTCTGATGTTTGTCGGCTGTTTGATATTGACATGGTGCACGGATTCCAAAGAAGCAAACATTGTACGGACAACTACATACTTCAGTTTAGGAGGAGGGGGGAAAAACTTGATTCATAAGAAAAAGTAACGCCCTTCTCTCGACGCTATCTAGCCCCTCCTGCTTGGTGTTATAAGGGGAAATGCACGAAGCTGGAGTAGGGTAGAGGGGGTTCTCAATTAGGGCATCGAAAGTTCACGCGAACAGAACCCAGCTTGAAAAACTTCAACTCATTTTTTTTTACCTGTTTGTATTTCATTTTCCTTGTTTTGAAGATGACCACAGCAGTGGTGTCGCCTTACTTCGATCTCAGCGAAGTTATCAACAACAAGGTAACTTAGAGAAAGTTTTACTTGTCAGTAGCTAGCTCAGTCGCTAGCTTTTGGAAGTTGTCCTATGGAATTTGAAATCAGAAAAGTTGCATACGTGCTGAGCGGAGAGGGACATGAATCGGTGCTAAAAAAACCTGGCTTGTTCTTTGTCTGAGAATGGTGTGCAAAAATGAGATGCCGTTTCTTAATTTACATTTGTGTTAACAGTTAACATGTAAATGAAAACATCTGGCTAACGAGCAGCGCTCCAACGGACTAAGGTTTCCGCGAGGCCCAGAACACTGGTTCTCTCGCTTTGGTGTTTCGCTGTTGTGATTTTGTGTTAAATACATACAGGGCAACAGTCTTGTTTACTGCACGGCTGTCAACGAATAGCTTCTTCCTGCTAGTGTATATTTTGTGGTCACATGCTAACATAGGATGTTTATCCACGAGAAGTGAATGAATGCAAACGGCCTCTTACAAGTGTTTTGTGAAAGCAAAGGGCCAAGTGGTATATCTTTTAGTATGCCCGTTTTGGTGTCTGTTCTGCTAGGTTGTTCGGAATGCTACGAAGTGAACAAGTGTTCTTAACAGTTTTTCTGTGTGTTCGTTACCGACCTAAAGAGACTAATACCTAGTCATGGAATATTGTATTTTCCGCGGGGACCTGAAGTAGTTTGCTATTTATGTTGTGTAAATACATATGACTCTTATAATTTTGACTACTTTTGTACTTCCGTCCACTGTGTTAATGAGTTGTTTGGTGATGGTCATAACTTATTTTAAGGAGTAATCTGCTTTGGTGCCGTACAGAGAGCAGTATTGTTATGTTGACTTGATCAGATGCATTAAATTGTGCAAATGACATGATTGGAACTAAGTTAATACTGAAATGCTCGAGTGCTTGCCAGTGGTCACACAATATACTGTTTTGCTGGTTGTGTGCTGTGTGAAACACATTAGTTGAGTCGTATCTGGATTCGCACGGTTTTGTGGCAAATATTTTAAAGCTTTAGTGTACCCTCTGTTTTTTCGATTCAGTATCCGGGTGAATTAAAAACATGGTATAAATTTGAACATGACACGCCTTCACAGTATGTCCTTGAGTAACTGTTCTGTTTCAGATTTGATTGCTGATTTGGATTTCAAATTAATACCATAGAAATTAGTGCTTGTATGTTCATTTGTGTATAGCACTGGTAACGTAACAAGCTATTTAAGTAGAAATAAATATTTGCGCTATTGGGTGATGTTTTTGTTGTAGAGTGTGGCTATCTTGGCGCAGTTCTGAAGTATAAGTGATCCCGCAGACGCGCTATCGTTTGATAATTCCTACACAAAGAGACTGTTCGTTCAGTGTTTGAACCCTCTGCGCGCGACTCCCCTGCTATATTTCATTTACTTACGCGGCCACGCATTCCTTTAGTGGGCAACTTGCCAAACCAGCTGTTGTTCCATAGGCTCACATTCGTTCGTGTTTTCAAAATAAAACCAGACCAAAGCTGTGTTCGAGGAAGAGTAAGTCAGATATATTCATTGTATTCACTGCTTTCTTTTGTCAGAAAGAAAAAAAGAGGAAAGGAGGAAAAAATGCGACCAGATCTATGCTAATCAGGAATATGAAAATCAAGATAGTTATTCCTTATGTTTGTAATGTCACTTTGTCATGAATTTTGCACCCTTTTAATTTTTCTTTCTGTTTGTTTTTTTTTTAGAACAACAAAATGCTGAACTACAACAATAATATAATCAGTACTTCACACCCCTTGTCTGTTCCCTGTACTGGAGCCAATCTGCCCATTTCCACCCCCACTGGGAGCCTGCTGGACAGGAAGGCCGTGGGGACACCATCTGCGCCCGGAGTATACCAGCGGCGACATTCCGTCTCTCTGCCCAATGCCAAACTTAACCAGAACCAGTTTCTGAACAGCGCCAAGGCTGATCCCAGCATGCTCGGCTCTGGCAACAAGGAGAACCGGCTGCGGGACCGCTCTTTCTCTGAGACCGGCGATCGCCTGCTGCAGAAGTGCACAGGACCCGGAGGCCCCAGCAACAGCCAGGTCAATTCCAGTCGTTATAAGACTGAGCTGTGTCGACCTTTTGAGGAGAACGGTGCCTGCAAATATGGCGACAAGTGCCAGTTTGCTCATGGCATCCACGAGCTGCGCAGCCTGAGTCGCCATCCTAAGTATAAGACGGAGCTCTGCCGCACTTTCCACACCATTGGCTTCTGTCCTTACGGGCCTCGCTGCCACTTTATTCACAATGCCGAGGAACGCCGTGGGCCTCCGGCTCCTCCGTCTCCGCTCAGTGCTTCCAACAAGCTGGAGAGGCCGCGACTTCAACACAGCTACAGTTTTGCTGGTTTCTCCAGTTCTGGAGGCCTACAAGACAGCCCAACCTCTGTCACCCCTCCACCCATCTTCTCTCAAGATGAGATCCGAGAGTGGCCTAGCAGCAACCCATTCACTTACTCCAGTCAGGAGCTAGCCAGTCTCTTTGGCCCCAGCCTGGCAGGCCCTAACTGTGCCACAGAGCCCTCTGTACCTGCTCCGCCCTCTCCATCCAACACCCCCTACTACTTTAGGCCCATGTCGGAGTCTCCCCAGCTTTTTGAATCTCAGTCCAGCCAGCCGGACTCTCTGTCTGACCAGGAGGGCTACCAGAGCAGCTCAGGCGGGAGTCTGAGCGGCTCAGAGTCACCCATCCTGGACACCACCCGCCGACTGCCCATCTTCAGCAGGCTGTCCATCTCTGATGATTAGAGTGCACCGAGCCATCCATTCACTCTTGCACGTGGCGGCTGTGGTCAGAGAGCACCAGACTCTGGCGCTGTCTCTACCTCCTGCCTGTCCTCCAGCCCTCTAGGGGCAGTAGACTTCCCTCTGCGTATCAGTTCAGCTTTGACAAAACATGCAGTGAATTAAGGGAACTCTTTCTGATTCTTCTTCTTTTTGACAAGAACAAGCTAGAAGTCCCCTCCCCCCCCTTCCTGGCAGCCTTTTTACCACCTCGGTCTCATCTCATAAAGCCCATGCAATGTTCTCCAACGTGATGGTGCCAACAAAAAAGAAGAAAAAAACAGAACAAGAGATGGATTAGTGAAATGGTAACAGATAAAAGGTATAGGACTGTTGTACCAGGAGGTGCCATTGCTGTTTGTCTGGTAACATGTAGCATGTAGCAGAGTCAGTGGCATCCAGGCCAGGGGATAGTTCTGAGCTGAAGAAGCCCCCCCCCCCCCCCCCCCAACATTTTACCACACTTCTTTCGGACACTGTCTAAACCAGCTAAATGGGCTTGCCCGAATATGCTTATTTCAATTATAGATGTTTTTAGCGACCAACATGAGCAAAAATGAAAAAAGTGCCTGGGGTTATTCCACCATGCTTTTGGGGTGAATGGACTACTGTGTCTTTTGTTGCATTGTTTTTGTTGTAGCTTGTTTTGTTTTTTGTAGTGCTAATTTTGAGCATAGCCCCTCTCCCTTGTTTAATAGCAGACTGGGCCAGTCTGCAGGAAGGACTTAACACACATGAGAGCTGAGATGAGGAGGCAGCTCTGGAGTCAACCAGGCATGTTGGCCTCTTCTCCTGGGTGCTACAGTTTCCACATCTTTCCTGATAAGCAATCCAAGACCCCGAGATCAGATGCCTTCACTCAAAATGAACAATCTTTTTTTTTTTTCCTTCTTCCCCGTGGTTTCTCCGTTGTTGCTGGTCACTTGCTGTTAGTTGGGAAGGGAATCTTTACGTCTAAGTGGTTATTAAACCTTCAAGACTTGCTTTTTTTCTTCACCCTACTCTAAATCCCCCTCCCCTCAGGCTGATGAGCAGATGGAGGGGAATTCCAGCAATCCCATGGTGCCGCTGGACTTCCTGCAATTTAACTTCAGATCCCCAAGCTAGAGTGCTTTTCCACAGAATCTGCTCAGAGGAGCACTTTCCAATTTCATTACATCTCTCTGCCTCTTTACTTTGTTTTGACTTATTTTTATTATTGTCATTATTATTATGGTTATTATTGTTTGAAAAAAAAACTTTCAAAAAGGAAAGTTTTGCTTGTCACTGCTTATTTAACTTATCAAAAAACATATTTATTGGTGATCATATGCATTTTTTGTTAATTTTGTTCGTATTTATCTTGATAATGAAACGATAGAATATATTTTCTTTTATGTTAAATTATGATCTTCCGTATTAATCTAAAGATTGTGAAGACTTGTCAACTTCCTTTTTTTTCCACAGTTTAATATATTGTACTACAATGACTTTTGTTTGCAACTACACTTTGATAAAAATGAAACTTAATTTAAAGTGAAAGAAAAAAACCTTCTGTGTTTTGATTATTTATTGTAGGGTTTTTTTTCCTCTCTTTTTTTTTTCCCAAATATTGGACTGCAAATCATTACTGCCATGCAAACATTCCTCATAAACAATAAGTCTCTTTAAATCAGTACTTTCTTACCATTTCTGTCATTCATCTGCAATTTTACCCCCACCCCCTCACCCCTCATCTCTCCAGACTGGGTACAGCCCGGCTGAATCCTCAGTAATAGCAAAGAATGTGTCCCAATGACAACCCTGCACCAGGTGACTGCAAAAAAAGCATAGGACCACAGTTTAAGTGCTGAATCTTAGATCTTTAAGGACAGACCAGTTCTGATAATCAAGTGCAAATTCACTTACCTAAATGACTTCACATGTGCATTCATTTAAATGATGCTTAGCAGGGAGCTGTCACGCTAGGCGACACAGACATAAGTTGGTCCAAGTTTAAAAGTGTTTTGCAATGCATTGAGCTCATGCTTGCGTGTTTTTATTACCACCCTGAAGTGTATTTTAATGTCATGGTTGTGTAGAGTGAGATGTTTACGGTTCACCGGAGTGGTAATTTTTTTTTTTTTTTTTTTAAAGGAGGGCGACCATATTTGTGATGTGATAACAATGCAGGTAACAAAACTTCAGTGTTAAAAAAAAGACAATTCCTCAGTTGCAGGTTTGAAATAAGATGAATGCCGAGCAATAGCTGTGACCAAATGGCTGGAAGACTGGGTTTCTTTTGTTCATGATTAGATGTTTCGGAGCACTTCCTCCAAGCCCAACCATTAAGTGCCTCTAACTCATTCCATTCAGCTGAAGCTGATTGCCTTGAATAATGTTGGGATGCAGAAAATGGTTAAAATGTAATATATTTTTTAAAGTCCTTTTTCATGTTTCTTCCTAGTTGGTATGAGGTTAACAGGTTTGACACAAAGAAAGTACCTAAACTGTTGAATGTATTTGTTTTTTTTGTTTGGTTTTTTTTTTTTTTTTTTTTTTACAGCTGTTGCTGTTTCACTACAGTAATTTCTATGTGAGTTTATATAAGATTGATCTCTCTTTTTGTAATGACTGATTGCAGTTAAAACCAATAAAACCCCCATATTTTTGAGAGATGAACGTCCATTGTTCTCTTTTTGCTGTGGTTTTCCTGTGGTGAATGATGCAGTAGAGAAACAGACTTTATGAAATTGATAGCTGAAAAATTATATACTATCATGGTAATGCAGCAGAAATGTTCTTGCCAGTGCAGTTCTTGCCTGATTTTTGTTGCTGTTTCTGATTGGTAGAACATTTCTACAGAGCATGGTGTTATGGTTTTTTCAGGAAGTGTTCAGACCAATATGGCCTTCTCAGTTATGGCTGAGATGAGATACTAACAAATAAATGTTAAAAAAAAAAAAACTCATACATTCACAATCAAATGTCTTTTCCTGGGCCAATGTGTGTGTGTGTGTGTGTTTTGCGATCATGAGGGAGTTGCTCTGGCGTGTGCACTCATTGGTAGTCTGTCAGAGATGGGTAGGGTACTGACCTAAGCTATGATCAAACTCCATTTAAGCCAGTCTGATTACACAGGGGACCTGGTGTGAGTTCTGTGCATGTTGGTTCAGTTGAAATGTTGATCATTTCAGAGAGGGAGTGAGTTAATGGCAAAGACAAGGTTCATGAGATTGGACTATAGACTGTTCCCATAGTCTTGGTATAAGTCCCCAGGTCAGGCCAGGTGAAAAAAAAAAAGAGGTAAAGTTGTGGTGCGTGTCTTCAGACCTGGCTGAAATCTAATAAATAAATAAATAAAATTATATGGTAACTTACTTCAAAGTGTTTCGCATAGACTTAACTTCTGGGTCCTCGTAAACTACAGACAGTTAACCTGGTCGCACATTCCTTGACGCCAGTCCGTGTAAAGGAAAATAACTAGATGGTGTATGTCTTCAGACTGGGCTTCTCTGTTAAAAACAAAATTAGATATCAATTCAAATCTCAGATATTTTGATTAGATTTGTTTTATCCTCGAAAGCTCCACAGAGGTAACCTTACGTTATGTAGCTTTTGAGTAGGCCTGGTAGACAGTTAATCTGTTGGTGCATGACCAGTAGGCGATTTGTAGGGGGATGAGGGGAGATGCCATCCCCTTTGTCAGCAAAATGACCAAAATGCATCCCCCTTGCTAACCTGCCATTCCCCTAAATACTCTACAGATTAGTGTCAGTGTCAAATAACAAATCTCCTACTGTATATGACTTCTGATCAGATTGGATAGTAAGAGGGGGCTAGTCAACTCTAGTCCAACACTGTTTCTGTGCCTAAACAAATTCTGCATAATTTATAAAGTACTCTTGAATGGTGTATCTTGGATCACTGAGTATCAATCTGTCTTCTCTTTCTTTTAGGGTCTTTCTCTGGGCTTGTTCGAGACATTACATCATGATTGTCAATGTGGTGCCCAGTTACCATTATGTAACAGTTTTGTCAAATACATAGTGATGCCTGCTTGTAATTCCTGTACTTATGTTCAAAGAAGATAAATATAGGTGTAAGGGGGGAACAATGTCTATGAGCTATTGTTTTCTTCTGAAGGAGTCTCTGTTCATTTCCCCTACTCAGTTTACTACAATGAGCAGAGAAGATTTTATATGTGTCACCATGTGCTCTTTCAGCGAAAAAGTAGTTGTCACGAGTTAGACAGGCTGAGTAGTGTGTGCTTTTTGTAAGGTGTGGAGAGTGTGGTTCGAGATAAATGTTTTTTTTTTTTTTCTAAGTCAATTAAGTGTTTGAAGAACATACAGGATGTGGATTCACATGACACAGTGTATCAGAGACCAGGTGTTGAAGAAGAAAGATCTTGAATAGCAATGTTTCTCTCTCTCTCTCTCTCTCTCTCTCCCTCTCTCTCTCTCTCTCTCTCTTTCTTTCTCTCTCTCTCTCTTCTTCTTCTTCTTCTTCTTCAGACTTCTGAGCAGCTGAGTGGTGCTTGCAACAAACCGCAATGCTTTCCGACTGCACCCTCTTCATGTCAGCCACTTACAGCACTTGCAACCTGATATGACACAAAGAACTGTTTCCTGTTTTTGAGGTGCTTATGTACCTATACACCTTCACACACACATTACAAAAAGAGCTGCAGGAAGTGGTTTTTACAGAAAGGAGTGGTGGTAGGGCTCTTGACATAGCCCTGTTTGCCATCTCCCCTCTGTTCCATACACCGTTTTCCATTTTCCATCACCTGCACAATGGAAATAAAAAAAAAAACGTAAGAGAACTATTCTGAGATTGTATTTGTATATCATTAATATGACAACCATAGACAAGGGCTGTCACATGCGTTGGCAAGTTGAGAATTGTGCTGTGTTTTCTCTGTCGAGTGATTTGCCTTTAAGCTGTGCTGGAGAGTTGTATCAGGGTTGAGCAACCATCAGTAGATTTTGTAATTCCTCTATCAGAGAGCTGAGTTCTTTGTTTGACAAGGGAGAGAGCAAACACAGCAAAATGTACTAATTCTGCCTTTTTTTTTTTTTGTATCTTTAACTACAGCTGAGAGATCCTATCAGGGCAGCCATGTTCACGTTTACCTAATTGTGTGAGATGGAAGGTCGGTGTCAAGAGCCTGTGAAGGGTGGATGTGGATTAGATAGAGATTTCCACAAAATTCATTCATATTACACCAGAATGTTACAGTTTACCAGCATTCCAGCATTCCAGTAAACTATACTTTTTCTAATCTGAAAGAGTGTGTTTGCTGAGACATTGGTTAGACAGTACTCTGAAACATTTCATAGTTTCAGTGGTTCTCACAGTTACGTAGCTACAAAATCACCCCCCCACCCCCCAAAAAAAACCCTTCCCTGCCCTCAGCCGTCAACATTAACCTTGGCCTCCTGGCACTCTTTATAGTCACATGGATCCTTTTACAGCTGGAAAGAAACCCTTGACCTATAAAGAACAGAAAATGAAAAAAAGGCAAAAGAGAGAGAAGAAAATAGGTACGGGAGGTTGGGAAAGCTTGAAAAATGTGTGGTTTGGAATGGTCCCAAGGAGAGGTGAGGCAGGCGTACTAAGCTTGGAAAATGGTGGTTTGTCTCCATTGAGATATGTCATTTCATTGTGTGGCAGATATTATCGTAAAGCAGGTGACGTTTGTGCACTGAGCACTGTGTGGCATTAAGTGCCAGCACTGTTTCATGTTTTGTCTCTGATAAGGAGTTTTGTGAAGTTAAATATGTGTCAAAAACCTTGCAGTTACAAAAATGATGGAGTTGGGGTGTAAGTTATGTTTCCAACTCTTTATATCTCAAAGGGACACATGCTCAAAACAAAAGGTATAAGAGTCCACACAATATAATTTTAGGTGTTACTGTGAATGCAAATGTTGCCCTCATAATTAAACACCTACCACTGCAGAATGCAAATAGGTGGTTTTAAAAAGGCCCCTAAAAAATTCAGTCCTGGCCTGGCTGGTCAGAACCGCTCACTAGTGGCACACATGACATTTAGAGCTGCAAGAATGAGTAACTGACTGATTGACTGACTCAAATACAATGTCTTTGAAGTCCAATACCACCTCACCATCACCAGCTTCCTGTGACAACATCTCCACTGACTCTCTGTTTACGCTGATTCAAAGACATGATAATACTAAACCTCAATTCTAATGTATTCAGTGTCCTCTCTGTTTCCTACTGATCACGCGCAGACAGTTATCCATTATTCATTTCCCGTACACAATATGTAAGTTGCTTTGGAAAAAAAAAGTGTCTGCCAAATGAATAAATGGAAATATAAACGTGAGATAGATTTAACAGTTGCATTTGGTGGCTCAACACATAGCTAAAGTAGAATTAAAAAAAATAGTAGAAACCTATTACTGCTATCTTTCAATGAATCCATGTGTCTGTCCCATGAAAGACATAAAGCATTTGTAATCATTGTAGAGAATTTATATTGCATAGTGTAGGGCAGGAGATCAAGGCTCCCTGTGTGTGTGTGTGTGTGTGTGTGTGTGTGTGTGTGTGTGTGTGTGTGTGTGTGTGTGTGTGTGTGTGTGTGTTTGTGTGTGTTTGTATGTGTGAGCGATGGAGTGAGTGAGAGTACCTCTATTAGGCCAGAACTGTAATGGAATATGCCAAACACTCCAGATCTGGCAAGGGTCTTGATGTCTCATTGGCTTCATCAGCACATTCCAGAAACATCCGTGTACTTCACGCCTTACATATGAGAAACAACTGTGTCTGGCTGTTCTTACAAATAATAAACCCAAGAACCACCTGAGTGATAACGGACGGGTAATTATGACTGCACTGCACTTCGCTACTGAGCCCATATTTAGCCGAAATATGTCAGGCCTCCCTGAGCTTAAGACTGGAGCCTGCATCTGTTTCCTGAAGGCAGTGAAGCAGCAAGGCTGTAGTCGCTCAGGCCCAAGCATGCAATCTTACTTTCTGTACAGACCAGTGAGTATCTTATCTTTTGGAATGAACCACAGGTAAATGCCAAAGGTAAAAAAGGGATTTATTGCCTTTAAATTCATTTCACACACACGCGCGCGCGCGTAATGTGAACGAGTTCCAACCACTGATTCACTTCCATGACCTGCTTTCCTAAAGCAACATTAAGTAGCAGATGACTATATTTTAACGGCTGAAGAGAGGATGACCAAAGATATTTTGCAGAACAAAAAAGAAAAAGAAAAAGAAAAAAAACAGAGAGTCACATGTCTGATAAAGACCTCAGATATGTGAAGTAACTGTAAACTGAAAGTATAAAGTGTGTTTATATGAACACAAGAGCATATAACATACTCAAAATACAGACATACACACACACACACACGCACACACGCACACACAGACACACATGCACACACGCACACACAAAGAGAAGAGTACTAAAACAGATGTTTACAGTCGCCACAATGGTACATTCTAACTGCAGCTGAACATGGCTATGATGACTCAAGAACTTGTTAGAGAAGATTTTCTCTGGAGTTTCACAATGATCTCTCCTGGCTAGATTCTGACTTGTGATAACGTGTCTGAAAAACCACAGATGTATCTCACACACACACACACACACACACTCACTCCCTTCAAACATAGTAATAATGACAAAAACATTGTCTCTATTCCCATAGGAATCAGACACTATAAGGCTGAAAGTCTGTATTATTCCCAAGAGGATCCCTCACCCTGAGGGTCACTTACACAGAACAGAGAATGAGGCCAAGGGCTGCACGGAGATTACATTTGTAAATCTCCCCACAAATTCTCAGAGGCAATTTTTCATCAAGATTAGGGCTCAAACCTGTCAAGCCTGCTCCTTTTCTTCCCCAGGCCCCAGGCCCTTTTAACCTGCTCAGGCATACCACACACACACACGCACACACACGCACACACACACGCATGCACACACACATGCACACACGCACGCATGCACACACACACACACACACACACACACACGGTCATGCGTGTACAAAAACACACACACACACAGTCATATACATGCTTGTACCAACACACAGGCATTAACATAAATATATGTGTGTGCAAGCACTGACACATTCACATACACCTATAGGCTGGAGGTGATACTCCTCTGATATTGTAGAACACTCGCTATGGATCAAAGACCAAAAACAAACATGAAAGTCTCACATTTTCCAAGAACACATACTGTTTACCTTGTAGAGCTATTTTACCACCCTCAAGAGATAGAGCTAAAGAGTTTTAGAATAACCAGTTGCTCTAGATTTGAATAGCAAAGATTGCAATCTCTCTCAGGTCAAAGAGTGTTAGCCTCGAGTGTTAGTCAAAGAGTGCCTGAAGGTCCACTCTGGAGATGATTCACATTTCGTACTATTCAACACTCTTTACCACACTTACTGCCTACTGCTTTCCAATCACACATTTATGAACTGCTAATCAATGAGGCCTCCACACACACACACACACACACACACACACACACACACACACACACACACACACACACTTTTTTCTCCTGCTGAAAGAGTTATTCAGGTATGCTGCTATAGCCAAGCCTCACCCAAAGTTAAGGCTCTGGACACTGTGCAAACTGTAGAGAGCATACAAGAAGTACTTTACAATCCACCCAACAACCTGAGACTCCCGGTACCTCTCCCTGTTTACTAAACAAACAGAAGCAGCCTTGCTCAGTGCAGACACACTGAGAGAAACATTTAACACACTCTACTGCATAAACAGCCTCCAAACAAATTTACTCCCCCAAAACACATACAATGTGGAAGAATTTGGGTATGAAACAGACCAAGGCTTACTTGGGTACCACAAATCTCGGCCAACATTTTTCTTTGTGTGGAGAACATACACAATACGCTGCTTTGGTTTACGCAGTGACAATGGCTTTTTATAGAGAACATCTATGTCAACTCAAATTAATTCTTTACCAGATATTGTTTGACATATTCTAAAAAATAATCACGCAAGCCTCCTTTAAGTCTCTAAATGGAACAATGGATCATAGAGTCACCTACACTTGAAAGAAAGAGGTCAGGTGTCCTGACTGTGGGCTACAGAGGGAGAGAGGGAGAGAGAGAAGCCCAAAGGAAGAGCTGCACAATGAGAAGTCGAAGAGAGCTCTATAAATCACACGCTAACTGATCTACCACCTGTGTGTCCACCCTGTTCCCAGAAACACTGTCAACTAGCCACACGGTACACGGCACCAAGGCCAAGTACAGTTCATCTCAACCTACATGGAACAATGAGTAACACTCAGTCCATACACATATAGACACACGTACACACACAGACAAACACATACCCATTGCTTCCCATTGCTCTTATCTATGATTTTTCTACCACAGATTTATAATGAATTTGTAATATTATACAATCAGAAGTCAAGACCCTGCATGTGTTACAACGTCTGATGATTCATCCATTCCCATCAGCAGGACGTAAAGTGTTTTTAATGAGCTATGGCGGACTCTCCCTACATCAGCACTACCAGTAAGAGGCCAGGCAGGCTGTGGGAGCTGAGAAGGAGTGGATGAGGAGCTGGAGGGGGGTCTGGGGAAGAATTGTTGGGGTGGTGGGGGAATGTTTGTTTATTTGGGCTAGTGCTCAGAGAAGTCCTCCCAAGCCTGCTGCACTTCCTGTCACTGTGTGGAGAGAGGACTGGAACGTCTAGTCAGTCACCCCAGGCTGCCAGCAAGCCGCTGTGGTAAAAGAATTATTCTTGAGGTTTATTACCCTCACAACAACATAGACGAGGTAGAGGACAGCATGCACACAGAACCTAAGGACTTTGAGAGATGTATTTTTTTTTCTAACTGCTCTCTCTCTCTCTCTCTCTCTCTCTCTCGCTCTCTCTCTCTTTGAGTGAAGGCCAAAATAAAAAAAGACATGAAGAGTCAATTAGTCTCTTAGGAAAATGCCCCGTCCATCCTCAGTATTCTGCCCTAGATGACATTTGTGACTTTATAGAGATGAATGAGACTTTGTGAATGTTGTAGTACGCAGCTTAACCTCACTCTCACAACTCCTGTCACACAATCATTGACTTGGAGTTCAGCAGAAAACCAGAAGACACCTACCTCGCTTCGTAGTACAGGTTTTCCGCTGAACTCCATGTTAGCAGCCTTGGCCCTCAGGACATGTGGCCCCCAGGACAGCCAGCTCCTGCATCACCAGTTAACCTGGCATCACTGTACATCCATGTGTTTCAGAGAAGAGCTGTTGGTGTGTGCTTGGTTCTGCGGCTGTTTTTTTTCCCCCATTTGTTCATATGCTCTAAGGTTTATAATACAGAACTATGATCTGAGTCCTTAGTTAGTGTCTTTTACTCATACACTACAAAAATGATTACTCTTCTATAGGTCCCATGAAAAAAACTGGTGTGTAATTTTTAAATGTGTGTGTGTGCGTGTGTGTGTGTGTGTGTGTGTGTGTGTGTGTGTGTGGGTGTGCGCGCGCACCTCTGTTCCTTTAACAATTGAAACTTTTAGAAACCTGAGATCACATGACTGCTCATGCTCTGACTTGGCTCATGTTTTTCTCGTTGACTTTTTGTACTACGAAAAGAGGAACAGAAAAAAAGAGACCATTAGAGTATCCTGACCTCATATCTGATCTACACAGCAGTCAATAGATATGCGTACATAAGCTGATATACCTACAACACAATACCTCAGTGCATGCTTGTCCAAAAGACAAAGTCTCCTAAACTCTCCTAAAGGCTCCCCTCTATCAAAGATTTTTAATGTTCATTTAATTTTCGTTGTGTGACAAATAACAAGCAATCTCCAAAACAATGGTGAATGCTACAAGATTTAACAGTGTTTCAGTTGTCAGTTGTTATTACCCTTTACTGAAGGGGTTTCCCCTCCAGGAAGCGACAAGGGTAAAAGGCTTAGACCTAGAAAGACTTCACTGAATGAGTGTACGCCTCTCAGAGAGGACACAGAGGGAAGAATAGAGAGTGCAGAATAGACATCAGAAGAAGCCCGATAAGGAAGGCTCGGTGGATAGATATGGGGTGAGGAGGTAGGCCATCAGGTGGGCCTCTCTCTCTGGGCGCCAGGCGGCAGGGGAGTCAAGTTGATATGAGCTGGGAGGGGATCCAGAAATCTGACTGAGTGAAGAAAAAAAAAACAGCCTCCAGTGGCCTTCCAGCTTTGATTTAACCAGAAGAAAGAGAGAGAGAGAGAGAGAGAGAGAGAGAGAGAGAGAGAGAAAGGGAGAGGAGTATAAAACCAGAGGAAGACTGTCTTGAAATGAACACCTTAGTGAAAGCTGGCGGTGTATAATGTATCGGAGGTGGGCCTCTTGCTGGCAGGCCGCCAAGCCTGCGGCCACTGGTGACTGTCTCATGAAGCAGGTCCTGAAAGAATGGTGGGAGGGAGAAATAGGAACAGTGCGGGGGTGGAGGACTCGAAACATTACCTGCCAATTACAGAGGGGCGTAGGGTGGAGCGTAGGGGAAATCCACAACATATGGTAGACTGTTCCACAGAGAACACCTGACTAAAGAGATCGTGTAGACTGCTACCCAGCAAACACTCACAGCAAGACTACAGCACACTGATCTCTTACATAATCCTCAACTGAGCAACGCAACTGTTATCACTTCATCTCCTCAAACTCTTCTCTCAGAATTACAGCCATAGCCTCTGCCAAAACACACCCTATAAATAATCCAATCAAATGGAATAGCAGCAGTATGGTGTTGCCATGTTGTTGATAGATTGACAGGTGTGGAGACAGAGAGAGGAAGAGAGAGAGACAAAGAAAGAGAGGGGTTCTCATGTCAGAGAACCATAAAGGTTCTACAAGTTTCTTGCCCCACCTAGCTCTGTGGGTCCAGAGGAAAGCAGCGTGGAAACAGTGAGTCACTGCGAAGGGGGTCTCTACGCTTCAGCTCCTGTTTAAGTTTTACATGCCTGACGATGATGCTGACATGCTTACAGCTGACTTTTTTTTTTTTCGTTTTATAAACGCAACCACACTGCCATGGAACTGTCTGCTAGACCTAGCCAATAAGCCTCTTATTTCTGTAGCCAGTCAAGTGGAGGTATAATCTTTTAAAGATCCCTGTAACTGCTTGGATTTTTCCACTGTGTTACTTGTTGCTCCATTGACTATAACACACACAGCAATGCTGGCCAATCCATGACTGAGGACAACAGTGAGATGAGGCTAATCACTAACTGAATGTTTCCATACAGAGAATTTGAGGAAAGACTCCTAGGTTCTGTTCTCGTGGATAATGAAATGTCAATATGTTTGAGAACTGTTGTTAATTTTAATGTCAAGGTCCACACAGCTGACAAATAGCAGACAGGACAGTAAGGAGCAAATGAGGGGGAGAGAGAGATGCTGAAAGAGAGAGGAACTGCTGAATAAAGCAGATCAGAGGGAATATAACCTCGGGTTGAGGCAGCTGTGTCAAGGACTGCAGGGACAGTTATCCCAGCCAAGTTCCGTGTCCGCTCTGATTATGTCTGTGGAACAATGTGGCCCATTGTAGGCCTGTTCCCTCACTGCACCAGAGTGTGGAGGAGTCTCACATCCATAATCTCTGTGATCCACCACCTCTTGCTCGCTTTCTCTCTATTTTTCCTCTCTGTCTCTCTTCATCGTTGTCTCTTCTCCTTAATCATATGGTGTCACACACAGTCAACCAAGTACACAGAATAAGCATCATGTGTACATCCATTATAAAGCCACACATTGTGCACACAAAGAGAAGACAGGTAAAAAAAAATATCATTGATATGTTCAGCAGTTCGTGGACTCGTGACTACTGACATAAGCAGCTGAGGCAACTCAGGCAAAAAACTGTATTCAGAGTGGCTTAAAGTCCTGCAGTGAGAGAGTGAAGATCAGGAAAAAAGAAAACTTCCTCTTTCATGTAAAGAGAGATGTCCTCTTAAGACTGAAGAAAAAACACCACCAGGTTTAGCTAACAGCTACAGAGAGAGAGAGAGAGAGAGAGAGAGCGAAAACCAATTAACTCTGGTTCTACAAACCTACAGACATCAACAAGCCCATTGGCAATTAACAATTAGCCTGTCACTTTATCGGCCTTGACGTCCATGACATTAACCTCAAGCACTTTGACAGAAATATTTCACAGTTTTTGAGTTAAACATTTATCGTAGTTTATTAGTTGTACAAGAGAAGGCTGCTGAAAAGTCCAGTGAGATCCATGGTGAAAATTGTCTCATGATGACTGAGAATAAAAATGATTAAAAATCTGTAGACAGAGAGAATGGAATTTTGGAGTTACATTCATTCACGACTACACCTCAAGTGGTTTCCTAAAAAGGGAAAAGAAAAGATTTTGTAAAAAATAAGACTGAGATCAAAAAGTCAGAGAGAGAGAGAGAGAGAGAGAATGGCAGTGATGTATGACATAAGAGGCAGAGGCAGAACAGAAAAAGAGAGAAAGGTAGCAAAACAAAGAGAAAGACAGAGGGAAAGAGATAGAGACAATAAGGCCTTAGTTTGAATACCTTTCCAGGAGAGAAATACAATTATATTCTGTATCCCCAGTTCACTGACTGTCTCCTTATATTGCCTGTGCAGTCACAGGTTATACAGCGTACATTATATGCTCATGGAAAATATCTGGATGGATCCGCATAACTGCACTCTACACACCAAGCTCTATATCTAATTGTGTAATATGTACTTGTCTAATACTTACATAACATGAACTGTGAGAAACAGTTTAGATAGACCATGCTCTCTCTGGTACATTATGACGGTGGGACAGCCACTAGTTACTTAAAAATCAGGGCCTTAATTTACTAAGTGTGGTACTTTTACCATGGTAAAATTGAGACTCATTGTTTACCAGCTATGGTGAATGTCTTTTTACCTTTTTTTTAAAGCTCTCAGTTTATAGAGATTACAGCTGTGATATCTGCTTTAACTCACTGTCCCTCAATATTGTCTATCCATAAACCACGCTGAGCAATAATGTCCAGGGTATGAGACCTGCTCTGAAGGGACTAACATGGTTTAACAATAATGAAAGTAGGCCACCATACTCTAAGTGTGTATACATTAACCAGAGCACTCCTGACTCATCATCTACAGTGTGCCCAAGAAATAACCCAGTTTGACACTGTGTGAGATGAGAGAGAAACAGAGAGGGAGCAGGAGAGAGAGAGAGAGTCTGAAGTTTGCTTTTCATGAATGGTCTTTCCACATGACAGACTGTGGAGTGTTCTGAGTTTTTAGACTCTGTAGTGCTATAAGGACCATTTCAGATTTAGGCCCCTACAATCCGATTGACTGCAGCTGTGAGACAGCCTCAGAGAGGCATAATGGGAAGAAAAGAGAAGCTGAAGTCAGATATACTGCACCACAGTGGAGAAAACAGGCAGTGAATTTTCCATGTGTTTGCATATGTGTAAGAGTGTGTGTGTGTGTGTGTGTGTGTGTGTGTGTGTGTGTGTGCGTGTGTGTGTGTGTCTAAATATCATCCCATCTTTGCAAGTAGGACACTGTGTTCCAGACATGCATAAAGTCAAGGCTATATTACGTATTTATGTGTATATGTCCATACATACACTCACACTGGTACTTCACAGAGTTTACAGTTTCACAATCTTTGTCCTTATCCCTCTATGGGAACTCTCCTGTATTGGGGTATAAACAGCCCAAGAGATGTCGACACTGAAACACTGAAAGATAGCCTACAGTCACACAGAAAAGAGGGCTAGCCAAAACCACATCATATATGCCTTTAACACTAAACAGCATGTAAATCCTGATAACCAATATTTTTACCTGAAGGATTCATTCTGTATTTCCATTCCCTCATTAACTTTATTTATCCTAGATCAAACAACCACATACCCCCAGAGAACTTTAAGGCAATATACAAACTTAGCTTACACAGTCTGTCCAACTGATCTATTCTTTTCTTCAGACTTAGCTTCTATGCATGACCCTAAATAGCCACTCTAGTCGCAGATGATGAATTTTTTGTCATCCCGCATGCTGTAAACAGAACCTCAGTGAAGAGAGAGCTGCAGCGGGCATATCTTGATTGTGCTGGTGTATTCAGGAGGCCTGTTGTGATTAGAACACATCAGAAGGAATGGTTCTAGGGTTTCCGACATGCTGCTACAAGTCTTTTAACGGTCTTCCTATGAAATCTGGGTGTGAAACAATCAGTTAACAGGGAGAGCCAGCAGGGGCTTGCTGTAACACAGGCAGGTACGATACCAATGAGAATTACAGCACAGGCTAATTCCTGAAAAAGAACCGTTCGCCTGCGTCATAAGCTTAGTGACAAGGTTGATAAGATATGATGGACAAGATTTCACGCATGAGGTACATCCAATGAGGTTCAGCTCCATACATACAGGATCGGGCATGTTGAGCATTGCCAGAACAACAGGTTTCTAAAGTAAGGGCCTCATTGTTTCTGCCACCGTAGTTGTGATTCAAATAGCTGCAGGTATGAAATAAATGTTGTTGATACAAGTATTCAGCTGCAGATTGACCCAAATAAGAGTAGAATAAGACAGATATGAGTTGTGTAACACATGTGTAGTTGTGATATAATTCTATTGCTTAGGCCTTTGTGTCAAATCCAAATACTGCACTTCTGTCTCTCTCTCTCTCTCTCGCTCTCTCTCTCCGAATTTCTTTTTTTTTTCCGTGGGAGAGTTACAGAGCTAAATCTTTCTAAACTTTGAAAAACGTACCAGAGAAAGGGAAAATACATCCCCCTTCCCCTCCATTCCAGCTTATTAAACATGTGGTTAACCTAAAATAGCTGTTGGTGAGGGGAAAAAGGTTGAGAATTTTTCTTTTTAGGTTTGGATTTTGGATCTTTGGGAGGTACTGAGACTGACTTCTTGGCTAGACCTCACTTTCTGCATGGAAAACAAACAGAATTAGAGTGTGAGAAAGAAGAGATACATGATAGACAGAAGTAGAGTGAAAGAGTAATTTAGAAAGAAGAGAGAGAATGCTCTGTATGACTGAAATTTGAGCACCTCAGAATTATGGTCATAGTAAAATCACAAAGACAGAGAGAGAGGGAGAGAGGAGAGAAAGAGAGAGAGAGAGCTGTAGTAAGAAGCAGAACAAGACAGGAAGAGAGGAGAGAGAAGCAGCATAACAGAATAACAGAGAGAGAAAAAAAGAAGGAGAGAGACAGAGGGAGGGAGTGACGGAGCACTGCTTTTCAAGAGCAGGCAGAACAAAGAGGCTTTTGTGTGGAGTGCTGAGAGAGTGGATTGGAGCCAGGGCTTAGGGAGTGTTCGGCAGCGTGCACTGACTGCATTCCTGCACTGGGATTACAAGACTCTTCTCATTTAAACTTCTCCAGGAAACAATTTTAACTCCCTCCTCCCCTTCATCTCTCTGTCTAGTCCCTTTCTTTCTCTCTCATTTTAACATATAGCACCATACATTTTCAACAGATTGAACTCAGTTTTTCTGTCTTACACTTGTTTTCTCTTTCATTCTTCTTCATGTCGCCCCTTTTTTCATAGTCCACCTCTTTTTCTTTTTAACTAATGATTTTTTTTTACCTCACAGCCTGCCTCTTTTTCTTTTTAACTAAAGATTTTTTTTTGGGGGGGGGGGGACTTATCACATTTGTAGAATTGGTAATGACTTGCTTTGGTAGGCTTGGGAAGCCAAGGTCCCAAGCAAAAGGACTATGTAAAATTATGAAAGAGCCCTGGTCACAAACCTGTACTGTTAGTGAATGATGGTGTATGGAAACATTTTGCCTAAGAGGAGATGCGGTTGCAAAATGGGCTAAACTGAAAGTTTGTGTGTGTGCATGTGTGTGTGTGTGTGTGTGCGTGTGTGTGTGTGTGTGTGTGTGTGTGTATGCGTGTGTATGTGTGGGTGTGTGTGTGTGAGAGAGCGAGAGAGAGAGAGAGAGAGACAGATTTACATAATCTCTGTCCTATGAGCTGTGAGAGGGCTCCAGTCCATGGCCTTGTGACCGGCACCATGCTGAATATGGGTACAGGTGGCACAATAAGTTACATACTGACCCCTCATTCCTTTCTGTCCAATGTTCTCTGAATGGGCACAGTGACAGTTTGGGCAAGGTTTGAACCCAACCTCTGACTAGTATGAATTTATCTGTCTAAAATGAAGATTTTGTTTGCTTTGTACATATTCTTAAACATAAAGCTTTGTTTCTTTACATTATTTCCAAACCGTTGTATGTTTTGAGTGCTCAAAGCAGATTTTGGTAAGACACCCAATTTGTACGTTATTGAATGACAGGTGGAGACAGAATTGTGATAATAGTTTATCGTTATTGGTATGGGTGGATGTACAGAAAAGTTGTGCAGTTCACACCCATGAAACAGGTGTTACTGTTTAAATTAAGGGTTGGGCTTCTGTACTGTTGAATATATATTTGTCAGTAACTACAACTCAGTGATGTCACCCAGGATTCTGAAGAAAATGATATCACTCAGCTTCATCAGCTTTGGGATGATGAAAATGTTGGCTGTGATTGTATGTAAATACTGAGGTTCTGACCATGTATTCTGTAAAGCTGCTTTGTGACAATGTCTACTGTAAGAAGAGCAGTGCAAATTGAATTGAATTGAATTAAATTAAATTAAATTAAATTAAATTAAATTAAATTAAATTAAATTAAATTAAATTAAATTAAATTAAATTAAATTAAATTGAATTGAATTGAGTTGAATTGAATTGAATTGAATTGAATTGAATTGAATCGAATCGAACTGAACTGAACTGAGCTGAGCTGAATTGAATTGAATTGAATTCTGGCCTTTCTCTGACTCACTGAGCAGAGTCTCTTATGTTCACCCAATGTGTTTTTTTAAGAAGTTCTAAAATAGAACAGTAAGGTATTAATATATATAATTGTAGATGACACTGAGTATGTGTTTCTTGGATTATTCCTGACATTTGTTTGGTCTTGATCTAGTTCAAAGATTGAATAATTGGGTAATAGTAATGGTAATAATAATGCTAATTATGGGAATAAATGAGCTGTTTTGTCTGACCAGTATTCACATGCCCTCCATGTGAGCACTCCACCCTTGTTTTGTATAGAAGAATATGGTTTTTGTAGATTCCTCCTCAGAGGATCTTCTCTCTTACAGAAGATCCAGCTGTGCCATTTTAATCACACAGAGCTTTAGGTTGAATAATTCAGTCAAATGTCTTGACGGATTTCATTTCTGGAGAGCTCAATGCTGCAAACATCTCTGCAGTCTTCTGCTTCTTTCAGAACTAAGCTTGGATAGCCCTAAGTACTGCTGGGTGTATCCAACTGTTGAAACTCAGCGGCCTCTCTCTCTCTGTCTCTCTCTCTCTCTCTCACTCTCTCTCTCTCTCTCTCCCTCTCTCTCTCCCCCAAACAAAAAACACAGCATCATTGTCCCCTAAGATATCAGATAGCACTCATTTACTAATTTAGCAAATAGCATTTGGGTCAGGAGTCTCCTGAACTGGCTACTTTGAGAGAGCAGAGGAGGAGAGATGAACAGAAGGGAACAGAGAAAAAGAGAGTGATGGCAAAGAGTGGTCTGGAAGTCATCGCCACAAGAGGCACATCATCCACAAAGAAATGCCTGACCTCAAATCTTCATACCAGCTCTTACTCCACTCCCAGCTCCTGTCCCATTTAAGCTCCAGTCTACGCGTTAAAGAGTGCTGTATACTGACATAAGAACTGGCATGTCACCTACTCTCCCCACTGCTTTTCCACTCCCTGTACCAATCCATGGAAAGTGATTTAATCAGTCATGCCTGCTCTTTGTCATAATACAAGCACTGTCACAAGCACTTCTGTAAGATCGCCTCATATTTCTTTAGCTCTTACTGAACTTCCAGTTCTACTGAAAAGTCTATTGTCTTTTCATTCTATTCTCTTCACTTGCCAAGTTCAAATCCTGGGCTGACCATGTAATCACATTCAAAGAGGGGTAAACTTCTTTCAGTGTTGCCCCCCCCCCCTTTCAAGCCCTTCCACCCTACTGGGAAACTTGGGAGCAGCAAAAAGAAAGAAAGAAAGAAAGAAAGAAAGAAAGAAAGAAAGAAAGGACATAGGGAGGGAAGGAATGAAAAACACAGAGAAAACTCTCCTGAAAATCTTTTCAAGCGGCAGGACAAACCGCCCATGCTGGAACAAGGGGAAGCCGTTTCCTGAAAGAGAGGAAGAAAAGTAATTAGCCCTCACTTTCCCCTTATTTACACCCTTACTTCATTTTATCTTCCTTATTCAACTCCTCCACTCAGCACTTTTTCAAAACCTCTTGTTCCTCCTCAAACACTTGTTCCTCTCTTGAAATACTGTTCACCAGAATAGGTACCCAGAGAAGCAGCTGAATAGTATATGTATGAAGAAGAATGAAAGTGACCATTGGTGTTGTTTCATGCTTTCGTCCACACATTCCAACACTACACACTCACAGAAGCAGATGCATTTGGACTTAAGCCTAAACACAGCCTTTCCCTCACGTACTGCTCTAAATATCACACACATACACACACACACACACCCCTTGGATTTATGTGAAAAACTAAGAGCAACTGTTAAACGGTGCAATATAGAAGTACACTGACACTGAGTCCAAGTTGTTTTTATACAGTAATTCTATGTAATCCTATATTTAAACTAATCAAATAAGTAAACTGTTGTATTTACATAAATTTAAAAAGCATTTTTGCAATACAGGAAAAATAAAATATACAAAAATAAAATGCAGGTCACTTATTGTGACAAAGCAGGCTGAAGGGGGTGGGTAGGTCAATTTTGTCAGTTAGAGGGGAGAAGGTGGGGGGGGTAAAAAAAATCACCCTCACATCAAAGCCGCCCAGGCTGCTGATTGCATTCAGTGGACCAATCTGCATTCCCATAGGCTCTCCCTATTTCCTGCTCCAAGCCCCCCTTCCCCCTACCCATGACCAGCACCCAGCGCTCTCTGACCACGCTCCCCTAAAACAGGACCATCATTGTCCCACACTTTGCCCCCCCTCTGCCCCATGAGTGACCGTTCAGACCTCCCCCACCCCACCAAACTTGACGTTCAGGCGTTCAGCTATCTCCCCCCCCCCTCCCTCCCCCTCCATCACCAGCACAGCAGGGACAGAAACTCGCTTTACAAAGTGACCGTTGGATAATGAATGGGTAAATGTGAGGCAGCGAGTTCAAAATATCTGCTCCTCTCTGCATCTACCTTCTCTCTCTGAAGGATTTGTGTGAGTGCATGTGGGAGTAAGATGTGCACATGATTGCAAAGGTCAAACCACCAAGGTGCTATATCTGGACGACTGAAGACCACCTTCAAAAGAGAGACGCAACGAGAGAGAGGGAGAGAGACAGAGAGAGATAGAGATAGACAGGGAGGGGAGGCAGGAAGGCAACTTTGTAAAATTTCCATGTCACGCTGTGGGTGCTGTGACCTTAGCTTAGCCCTCCCACAGTAGTCTCAGAGATGTGATTTTAACTGAGATTGCGATTGAGATTAGGACTTTTAATGGAGCAGACCACATGACTGGGCCAGAGTGCTTTTTCATGCCTGTGGAACACTTAAGTTTTAAAACTCAGTCCAAATGTTCAACCACCTGCGTGCTAAAACAGTGACAAAGGAGCCAAACACAGCACTCTCATAATCTCTCTCTCTCTCTCTCTCTCTCTCGCTCTGTGTCCAATCATAGTTGAATCAAGGACATAGTCAAAGTCAGTGTACTATATTAAATGTCAAACCAAAAGAGCAGAGCACTTTGGATTCCAATGTTGCATTTCATGGCTTTCCAGCAGGTTCCTTGGCTGCTTGGTAACGTTTATAAGCACCAGGATCAGGGGGAAGGAGGGGAAAAGAGACAGACGCTCAGCCGTGGAGGGAAGCAGAAGTATTGAAAGAAAAACCCTAATGAAAATGTGGAAAAAGAAGGTAGAACAGATTTTAGTACTCTCACATAACCATATAACTTGATTCATAACCTCTGTGAACTTCCACTCTGCATAAAAATAAAGCTTGCACCTGAAATTATTGATTTAAAGTACTCTGACAAAAGCTAAAAAAAAAAAAAAAAAGGAATTGCTTTTAAGTCAGGCTTAACGCATCTTCACTGTGATATATACACATAAATACACACTGTGACATACACACCTTTACACACATACTTTGATATACAGACCTTCACACACACACTGTGACATATACACCTTTGCGCACACACTGTCACATACACACATACATACTGTGACATACAGACCTTCACACACAAACTGGGATATACACGCAATTTCTTTCTTCTTCTCTTCCCTCTGTTTATTATGACAATAGAGGGATTTGGGGATCAGGGTGCGTTTGCCTGGATTTCACGCTTCCTTACTCAAAGAGGGTTTTCTTTCAGTGACCCCATAGTCCACGCCATGTTCACACCATGGACCTGCTGAGTAGAGCCTGCTTTAGTCTCTCTCTCTCTCTCTCTCTCTCTCTCTCTCTCTCTCTCTATGTCTCTCTCTCTCTCTCTCTCTCTTTCTCTCTCATTCTCTCTTTCTCTCTCCCTCTCTTGCCTCCGCCAGTACACAGTAAGAGCTTGCGGGTTCAGTGACTGGAACACTGGAACAAATGGTTTTTGGTTTCTGTAGCAACTCTGAATGACTGTACCAGCATGTTAACATTAACCTCCCTGTTTACATCCTCCAAAACATGTCATGTTCTCTCTAAACACTACCAGCTGTATATGTTGTACCTGGCAACAACATGTCGGGGAAACCCAGCAATGAAAAACGTATTCAATATTCTGATTCCCATCAGTGCACCGATAGCGGCCAGCAGTTAGCATGTTGACGGTTGGAATCTAAATTCTAAATCTAAAATAGTATTATTTTATTTGAACATGTGGGATAGTTTCACACTGACTGGTATGTTTTATGTGGGTTTCTGCGAAGTACAGTAGGGGCAGCTCCACCTGAAATACTTGGAAAAATATGACAACATTATTGTCTAATGAAGCCACCCAGCACAGGAGTATCATTCCTAGAAGCGGCACAGCAGCGCCCAATGAGAAGATGGATGACAAACATAGGAAATCAAAATAATGCTTTACTGTGGCCTGCCAATGGCCTATATCATATGAGCCATGAAGGAATGAGACTCAACTGGTTTACCGGCTGATACACACACACACACACACACACACACACACAAAATCACATTTGTGCATGCAAACACACTTTCACATGGTCACATCCGCATGGAATATTACCTGCAGTATGAATCAACCAGGTGACATCACCTCAGTTCACAAGCATTCCACTCACGGAGGTGAGAGATATGACTACAGCCACATTAAAGTAGACTCTTCTCTGTGGTAGTACTGGATGTCAACTGTGTGAACTAAATCAATAGTTCATTTTCCCACTTGGGTATCACATGTAGCATACACAGTCTAATTAGACCAGTTTAGTTAAACTGTGTTGATAAGAACAGAGGACAGTTGTTGAGTTGCTGGGGAGGGACTGGAAAGTCTAATTTATGATTTAGCAACAAGGTGAAAACAAAGAAAAAGGCAACAAAACAAGAAATCAAACAGTCTAAAATATTCTCACCTCATGTCGTCACCCTGTCTGAGTTTCCTCTGCGTCTGACTAGAGATGACATCGTTCTTGGCATCTACCTAACTGTCACTCATACATTTGAAAACAAATGCAAAGAAACATTTCAGGATTTAGAACAAATAAACATTCCAGTGCACCATTTAGATGCCAAAGGCTTCAGCAGCAGTAACTAGCCTAACTACTCATCACAATGCATTCTTCTCAAGTCACTCAGAACCTGTTCTCAGACACATACATGCAAATGCATTCTCTTTCTCTCTCTCTCTCTCTCTCTCTCTCTCTCGCTCTCCCCTTTGTGTGTGTGTGTGTGTGAGTGTGTGTGCTTGTGTCTGTGTCTGTGTGTTCACCTTTCTTGGAAGTAATCTGACACTGCAATTTGCTTTGGTGACTCAGGTATAGGAGTTTTCCACTCATGGACTAAATTAGGATGGATGACAATAAGTGAGAGAAAGTCAGAAACAACTTGAAATGATGGTGTTTCCTTCTCCCAGCATGCACCCTGCTCTGACCCCCTGACCCAACCATACACATCACTCATGGGTCAGCAGCATCAAAAAGGGGGATTTAACGGCTATCTTGGTCCAAAGGGACGTTGGATGAGCAGAAGGGAAACCCCATTTTTTCATCTCCCCTCCTACCATGCGCCTGAAGTCTCAGACAGAACACAAATATCCACTCTCTCATCATTATTGTTGCCCTCTGCCTGTCTGTTCATCAAGGAACACCCACCCACACACACACACACCAGCACACCCACACACACAAACCAGCACACCCACACACACACCAGCACACCCACACACACACCAGCACACCCACACAGGTTTGTCTTTACTTCCCACTGATTGGCATTTTACTGTAACCAAGTATAAATAACCTAACCGTAACAATTACCATGGCCATGACCAAAACCATTATGACATTTTTAACAATAACAGTCATATCTTTAAAAAGGAATAGTAATCAGGAAATGTCTTAGTAGGCTACCATTTACCAAATATTTATATTCTTATAGGGCCATGTGAACTTAAAACTTAAAGCGCGCACACACACACATACACACACAAACTTGTGTTATGAGTGTCATCACACACACTCTACATTCAGAGATCTGAGACAGTAGGGCAAATTGCAGCAAAACACTGAACCAAAGTGAGACTCTAGGTTATTGAGCAAACCTCAAGCTGCAACTCAACTTAATAGAGAAGAAAGATAAACTGATGAGGATTAGAAAGGAAAGACATTTATAATTACACAAAACTGAAAACAACAACAAGACGACACAGAAACTGAAGAATAATGCTTGAATAACAATGTGTCGATTTTGCCTCTCGTGGTAAATTCTCATAGGAGTCATTTAATTGTCATAGTTGAGCAGTGACTTTGAGTATAGTTTGTAAGTTCTGAGTTCGGGTATACTTAGTGAGGTCTCAGTTTGGGTGTAATTCGTAGGGTCTGAGTTTGGGTGTAGTTTGTAAGGTCTGAGTTTGGGTGTAGTTTGTAAGGTCTGAGTTTGGGTATAGTTTGTAAGGTCTGAGTTTGGGTGTAATTCGTAGGGTCTGAGTTTGGGTGTAGTTTGTAAGGTCTGAGTTTGGGTGTAATTCGTAGGGTCTGAGTTTGGGTGTAGTTTGTAAGGTCTGAGTTTGGGTGTAGTTTGTAAGGTCTGAGTTTGGGTGTAGTTTGTAAGGTCTGAGTTTGGGTGTAATTTGTAGGGTCTGAGTTTGGGTGTAGTTTGTAAGGTCTGAGTTTGGGTGTAGTTTGTAAGGTCTGAGTTTGGGTGTAGTTTGTAAGGTCTGAGTTTGGGTGTAATTCGTAGGGTCTGAGTTTGGGTGTAGTTTGTAAGGTCTGAGTTTGGGTGTAGTTTGTAAGGTCTGAGTTTGGGTATAGTTTGTAAGGTCTGAGTTTGGGTGTAGTTTGTAAGGTCTGAGTTTGGGTATAGTTTGTAAGGTCTGAGTTTGGGTGTAATTCGTAGGGTCTGAGTTTGGGTGTAGTTTGTAAGGTCTGAGTTTGGGTGTAATTCGTAGGGTCTGAGTTTGGGTGTAGTTTGTAAGGTCTGAGTTTGGGTGTAGTTTGTAAGGTCTGAGTTTGGGTGTAGTTTGTAAGGTCTGAGTTTGGGTGTAATTTGTAGGGTCTGAGTTTGGGTGTAGTTTGTAAGGTCTGAGTTTGGGTGTAGTTTGTAAGGTCTGAGTTTGGGTGTAGTTTGTAAGGTCTGAGTTTGGGTGTAATTCGTAGGGTCTGAGTTTGGGTGTAGTTTGTAAGGTCTGAGTTTGGGTGTAATTCGTAGGGTCTGAGTTTGGGTGTAGTTTGTAAGGTCTGAGTTTGGGTATAGTTTGTAAGGTCTGAGTTTGGGTGTAGTTTGTAAGGTCTGAGTTTGGGTATAGTTTGTAAGGTCTGAGTTTGGGTGTAATTCGTAGGGTCTGAGTTTGGGTGTAGTTTGTAAGGTCTGAGTTTGGGTGTAATTCGTAGGGTCTGAGTTTGGGTGTAGTTTGTAAGGTCTGAGTTTGGGTGTAGTTTGTAAGGTCTGAGTTTGGGTGTAGTTTGTAAGGTCTGAGTTTGGGTGTAATTCGTAGGGTCTGAGTTTGGGTGTAGTTTGTAAGGTCTGAGTTTGGGTGTAGTTTGTAAGGTCTGAGTTTGGGTGTAGTTTGTAAGGTCTGAGTTTGGGTGTAATTCGTAGGGTCTGAGTTTGGGTGTAGTTTGTAGGGTCTGAGTTTGGGTGTAGTTTGTAAGGTCTGAGTTTGGGTGTAATTCCTAGGGTCTGAGTTTGGGTGTAATTCGTAGGGTCTGAGTTTGGGTGTAGTTTGTAAGGTCTGAGTTTGGGTGTAATTCCTAGGGTCTGAGTTTGGGTGTAGTTTGTAAGGTCTGAGTTTGGGTGTAGTTTGTAGGGTCCGAGTTTGGAGAAGAGGCTATGGAGGATTGTGTCTTTGCTGATCAATAAGACTATCAAAGCCTAATTCATTCAGTGGGAGGCAAACTCAGTTTAATCCACTGGCCCTGTGAGGAGGCAGGAAGCAGTAGCACATCAAAGACACCCTTTGTGTGGAGGATCTCCACACAGGCTCACTGATGCAGAGAGAGGGAGGTCCACCCCACAAAAGGACACACACACAAGCACGTACACACACACACACACACACACACACACACACTTGTACGCGCACGCGCACACACACACACACATACACACACACACGCACATGCACGCATACACACACATTTTCTCAAAACATCTGTTGCTTTGGACACATGTCCGCCATCCTTCCCTTTCTTTCTCTCTCCACACAAGATAGAGCCTACTTTTTTACTGTCATTCTCCTGACTTCCAATGGCCCTGGTCTGCTCTGTCGTGTGTTCAATGTTCAGTGTACAATTGATGCTTCTGCCCTCTCTTCACTACTGTTTGATGAAAAAGTAGTGTCAGGTCACCAGTTCATTCTCAGCAGGAAAAGACAGGTAGAGGGCACAATCCTTTGATGAGCAACTCGTGATAAGACATTCACACAACAACTGTAGACTCTAGTCAAAAGCCAGACGCCTTATTTTCCAAGAAATGTTTTTGATGAAATTATGATGATTTGTAACAGTAAAAAAATGAGGGTAGAGCTAGCAAACAATGAAGCTGACACACATTTCCTCTTTTCAGGGTACACATGCTTTACATGCCTTCTGTAATCTAATTCTAAATTCAATCTAATTAGAAATATTGCACTATTTAGGTCAATCCACATGTTATTTGGATGACACTGTTCCTTATACAAAGCCTGTTGCCAAAGCTTCAGAGGCTATATATGTCAAGATTAAAACCCTAGTCTTGCTGTTTCAGCTCATACTTACCCTCAGCATAGACTGAAGCATGCAAAGAAGAAAAATGCCCAAAGCCATTTAATTTGATTAGAACAGTCTGAGACCATATTTGATCCAAACTAAAAATAAAACGCAACCAACACAATTAAAAAGGCTGAAAACACTCAGTTCCCATTGCCAAGGCAAGGCTGGTAAAAAAAAATGTAAATCTTCATTACAACTCTAAACAAAAACCATCCTGTACCACTAGCCTCTAACCTCCCCCATTCTATACAACCCCCCCCCCCACCCTTTACTTTACGACGCCCTGCTTCCTAATAAACTTTTGTGGTGTTTGGAATCCATTAGGAGCAATATCCCACTTTTCAAAACATCCTGGCACTTTTCTGGAAGGAGGATGGGGGGAGAATGTAGACAGGGAGGGGCAGACAGGGCCCAGTCTCCTGACATTTCCATCTCTATAGTATACAGCCAGGGGACCTCAGGAGGTGTTTGTACAGCCAACCCTGAGCAGGAATGAGGTAGAGCTGGAGAAGGAGAGAGAGTCACTGCAGGATTCAACCCTAATGTTTCTTTATTCCTGTCCATGCATATCTAAAGCACATCATTCGACTGAAAACAAGGGAATTCCAAATCAAAGAAGTATCCTATCATCCACAACATGGTATTGAATGTTCATTGTAAATATGTTGTTGCCACCAAGTTGGTATTTCCATTCTGAAACTTATGAATTACCAGATTGTCTCCTGAGCAAGGCAGATTTAAAAAAAATTGTATCAGCAATGGAAAACATGAACAAGGGATGTTGTAAAAACAACACCAACCAATGATTGTTTACTGCTCTGAAAGACTGTTATCTGTCCTCTGATCTGTCTCTCACTCTCACTTTCAGCATCTGGGAGGCTCAAATCTTAGGTGTTGAAAAAGAGTACACACTCTCACACACACACACACACACACACACACACACACACACACACACACTGACGTTTGGTCAATTTCATACAGAAGAGGACTGAGCGCCATAGTGATTGTCATAAAAGAGTGAGAGGGAGAGACACCCTACTTCATGGAACTGTAGAGCCCTGAGAAAAATAGCTGGCAATGTGCCAGTGGAGATGGGGGGAGGGGGACGTATGGTTGCCGCCAAAGCTGGAGTAAACACAGCCTTAAGAAAAGAGGGGAAAAAACCAGCCCAGCACTTATAACAATGCTGCTTCCTGGCAGGGAACGGTAACAAAAGACTCTTCCTTTCTGCATGCCCCCTTGCATGTGCCCTCACTTCCTGTTTCAGAGCAGGGCCGACGTTCAGACATGTGCCTGACGCACACACTTTACACCTCCCCATTTAACTGTCTCATACACACACACACACACACACACACTTTACACCTCCCCATTTAACTGTCTCATACACACACACACACACACACACACACACTTTACACCTCCCCATTTAACTGTCTCATACACACACACACACACACACACTTTACACCTCCCCATTTAACTGTCTCATACACACACACACACACACACACACACTTTACACCTCCCCATTTAACTGTCTCATACACACACACACACACACACACACACACACTTTACACCTCCCCATTTAACTGTCTCATACACACACACACACACACACACACACTTTACACCTCCCCATTTAACTGTCTCATACACACACACACACACACACACACACTTTACACCTCCCCATTTAACTGTCTCATACACACACACACACACACACACTTTACACTTCCCCATTTAACTGTCTCATACACACACACACACACACACACACACTTTACACCTCCCCATTTAACTGTCTCATACACACACACACACACACACACACACACACACACACTTTACACCTCCCCATTTAACTGTCTCATACACACACACACACACACACACACGCTTTACACCTCCCCATTTAACTGTCTCATACACACACACACACACACACTTTACACCCTCCCCATTTAACTGTCTCATACACACACACACACACACACACACACACACTTTACACCTCCCCATTTAACTGTCTCATACACACACACACACACACACACACTTTGCACCTCCCCATTTAACTGTCTCATACACACACACACACACACACACACACTTTACACCCTCCCCATTTAACTGTCTCATACACACACACACACACACACACACACACTTTACACCTCCCCATTTAACTGTCTCATACACACACACACACACACACACACACACACACACACTTTACACCTCCCCATTTAACTGTCTCATACACACACACACACACACACACACACACACTTTACACCTCCCCATTTAACTGTCTCATACACACACACACACACACACACTTTACACCTCCCCATTTAACTGTCTCATACACACACACACACACACACACACACACTTTACACCTCCCCATTTAACTGTCTCATACACACACACACACACACACACTTTACACCTCCCCATTTAACTGTCTCATACACACACACACACACACACACACACACACACACACACACACACACACACTTTACACCTCCCCATTTAACTGTCTCATACACACACACACACACACACACACACTTTACACCTCCCCATTTAACTGTCTCATACACACACACACACACACACACACACACACACACGCTTTACACCTCCCCATTTAACTGTCTCATACACACACACACACACACACACACTTTACACCCTCCCCATTTAACTGTCTCATACACACACACACACACACTTTACACCTCCCCATTTAACTGCCTCATACACACACACACACACACACTTTACACCCTCCCCATTTAACTGCTTCATATATACACATGCAATACACATACACATACTGCCAGGAACACTTTACCTAACAACGGCCTGCTGAAAACATGTCAGCACTCTGCTGCACAAACACACACACAAACATAACTACAGATGCCTTTAAGATCTTCCAGTAACTCATCCATCTGAAGAAGGCAGGAGCCATCTACGTACATTCAGAGATTAACAATCTTCATCCCACTATCCTATGACATAAGCAAAAAAATTACCTCAAGATATTAGGATTAGAGCTTTTAAAAATTATACTGTTACTAACCACTATATAACTTTCAAACCAAATCTTCCAAATCTGATTTTTACTGACTTAAGGATTATAACTTTGAGCTGGAGACCTGGCAAATCCCATTTTATGCTTTCAGGGAACTACCAGTGTTTCCTCCGTTGTCTATTAAAGTGACTGATATACAAAAATGCCAAAACTCGAACCATTCAATGAATGTCAACCTTCCGTAGAGTCTTCCTGTTTGAGTCATTCTCATCTGTTAGGTTTATAAGCAAGTCTTCTTTGATGAAAAAGGGAGGGGGAGTTGGGGTAGTGATGGAGGGATGGGGGGCTCATAAAAAAAAGGAAAGAGAAAAGAAGAGCACTGGGCTTGTGGGTAATTATGGTGCAGGCTGGGCTGGAGCATTTGAGAGTTTTTCGGAGGGCCAGATGTGAGAGGAATGCTGTTCTGGCTGCTGCCGGTGTGGGGGCTGAGGTGTTCCTCTAGCCAAATCACATCGTCTGCAGATTGTTAAAGAGTTGTCGGGCCTCCAGTAGTCTACTGTGCATTCCATGTCATCTCACTTAAGGCCATCAGCTTCCCATATCCTCTCACTCTTTCTCCCTTTAACTCTCTCTCGCTCTCTCTCTCTCTCTCTCTCTCTCTCTCTCTCTTTGTATTACCATAAAAGCACTCGGGGCCTGAGAAACAGCATGGAAGCTGATTGTACTAATATCAAAGCGCATGTGAGATGTGAGGAACATTCAACACATCTGGTATCTAATGATTATAACAGACAATCCCACTGTGCACCATTCATATAGTGTTGTACACCACTTTAGTCTCAAACTGAACTCAGCTTGACATTAAAGAGGTGTACTAGTCTATATGAGAGTGTACCCTGTGGTGCTCTCTTATGCTTTCAAAATCTCAATAACTATATTCTCTTTGAGAATCAGTGATGTGACCAGACCATAAAGAACAGCAGATTTAGCTGTTCTCCAAGATTTACTTTCTTTGTATGTAGGTACTTGAATGACGTCTCACTTTACCACAATCAAATACACAGAGAAATTTGCTTTCAGTTCCCCAAAAGTTCAATTGATAATGAAGCATAGTTTGTTTTTATGGTTACTTTACTGTGAAAAAAAAGCCTTTTTTTCCTGAACAATTTTCAACTTAAACATGCAAAAAGTCATGTGGTGTGACTGTCACAGGCAAGACGCGGGAATTGTAAACATCAGTAAAATAACTAACTATGCCAAGAGGCCTGTCAAACATCTGAAATGTTGTAGTAAAGGTTAAAATGTTAGTCTTCATCTCCTATTAATTTGAAAATGTCATATTTTTAGGTGATCTCCTGGTCTGTCCATTGTCTTCTGTCATGTGGTATGATGCATCCATTCTAAATATGAAAGGATTATAAAGAAAAACAGTATTTCATTATATAGAAAATGGCATATATATTTAGCTACTTACAGACCTTACAGACAAAAGGCTAACTACCAGCAACAAGACCTCCAAATGGCCACAAAGCTGTAAATGTCCTGTGGTGTGACATGACTTGGTTACCTCTTGCAAGCTCTCTTCCTCTCTCACCGTCCATGCTTCTTGCTCCATGTCAGTCATTGTGAAGGAGGCCTGTCTTCCCAATCCTCAAAGTACGACACTTTTTTCCCCATGGTCAAACTTGTAAAAGTCACATCAAATGGTAAGTGACAGAGAGCAAATTTACCATGCACCAGCAAAAGTCTATAAACATTGCAGCAACTCACTAATAAGAGAGGGGTTGTTTGAAATTATTATTACAAGCTGATGGATTTTCAGAATCTGCTGAGAAACATACTTTATAACAAATGGGATTCCAAACAGCATAGTTATTAAAATATGCAGGTGCCTATAATTGGATTCAGTTCATTTATGTCTAACAGATTTTCTTTTCTTGCAAACAGTGTCAAAAATATAATACAATTACAATTGAACTGTTGAACTGCTTCATATCATACTGAGTTGCACAGCATCATGTTGCACTGAAACAGGGCTAAATTGTATGGTCCTGTATTGGTCTCAGAAGGAACGTGTGCTCCTAATATATATACATACAGCCATTGAAATCTACATTAAAAGTCAAGTGAGCTATGAATTGAAAGGACAAAGAGAGGATAAATCAAGGTGAAAGCAGGAGGAGGGAAATACTTAGAGAAAGGAGGAAGTGAACTATTTATATTATAGGAAGAGGGAATTGGTGAAACTATTCCCTTTTTGACTTACTCTATAAATTAAATGAATTTTGTCCTCAATTTTTTAAAATTCATTTAAAAAGAGCTATATCTTTGGTTTATTAGCAGATGTAATAAAAAGATGGCCAGAGGTGAATAAAGATGAAAGGGCTGAATTAAGTGGAGAAGTAGAGTAGGAGGAGAAAGTGGAGAAATGGGAAAGGAGGAGAAAGATGTGGAGAAGTTGGGTAGGGGGGAAAAAGAGTGGAGAAGAGGAGTAAGAGGAGAAAGCAGTTGAGAAGAAGATCAAAGAGATGGGGAAGGAAAGAAAAGGAAAGCCGGGGAAGGGGAGGATAATAGTTTTGATTAACAATAGTGTTTATGTTCATTGTTTTCATTGTTCACTATGTTTATGTTCACTGTTTATTCTTTCATACACAGATAATGAATGCTTTTATGTTACTTATTACTTATTTCAGAATAAATATTAGGATCCCAAACTAAATTACATTGTTTCTGTATTCAGTATATAAAAAGAAATACTTCTCTTTTCCACATATTCTGCCTTGTGTCCTGTCCTTTTGTGTGACATTATGTCCTACAGTGTAACACCAGTAGAATAAGAAATAAAAGTGCTCTGTAAGGCTCCAGTTGATTTACTCTTGAAATATTTAACAAAACACAGCTTTCTTTCATTGTGTTAAGGATACATTTTCCTCAGAATTTGAACATATTACAATTTTCCACAAGTTTGTGAGGTGAAAATGCTAGCATGTCAGGAAATCAGTTGAACAATAACTATAAATTCTGTAGATGTGTGAAATAAATATGAAGATATGTTGAGAGTGGTGTGTATTTTTATTGTGAATATAACCTGTCCTTAAATTTAAACATATCAAATGTAATGCCACACCACAGGAAACTTATATGAGGTGTTGACAGAAAAAAGTTGAAAACCAAAAAGGTGAAATACAGGAAGGTTTTGGTGACCAGATCATTGTACAAAAATGATCAATTTATGTTACACTAACATATACATTTTTATTTTTCTTAAAACCAACAGTTCTGAAAAATAAAATATTTTTCACTTCCATTTGTCAACTACCCTTGTATAAAAAACAATTAATCACCAGGTCAAATAGCCCCTATCCGCACACATGCATGCACACAGCCTGAGGTCTTAGTCACGTGATGTGCAGACTAGCCAGCATTGCTCAAGGCTGGAGTGTTTGTTCAGCTGCTCCAGGTCCACCGGAGAAACCCAGGGAGGCCAAAAAGCTTTCATACCTTTCTCTCATCAGAGAGGAGGGAAAGATCATGAAGAAGGAGAAAAAATAAGACCAGACCAGGATGAGAGAGAGAGAGAAACAGACAGAGGATGAGGGGTTGAGTTAGATTTTAAGATGTAAGTCTTTGTATTTTAACTCGCCTGCAAAGACACAGAGGAGAGGACACTCTCTTTCAGAGATCACCTCATTGACTGTAGGCAACACAAGGATTTACAACTGGGAATAAATAAACATTCAGCACTTGATCTTGAACCCTCCTCCAAACCTGCACAATGGCTGTCCAGTGTTTTCTGCAGGCCTGCTTGTAATATGTTTGAGTCTTTGAGTCTGATATCTTTGAGTCTGAGTCTGTGGTTTTTGCACAAACCTGATGCTCATTCATGAAAAAAACTCTTGAATCACCATCAAGCACTAACTGCCCATGAGCTGAACTACCTGAACTCAGTGTGGTTAACTGACACATTGTCCTTTATGTTTAGGCAATTGATCTGATTCAATGCATTTGTTTAACCTAATTACATCTCATAATACCAACTTCAGCTTTAAAGAAGACTTTCATTTGGGTTTCAGTGCATATGGACCCAGCAAGCTCTCTGCTGCCATACACTGTCCTGAGGATGGGCACAAATGTTTGCTTAAGCGCTTATGATGGTAAGTTAGTCCAGCAGTAAAAGGCAAACTATGAGTCAGAATTACCGTCGAGTGTTGGGATTTTATGTGGCCCTAGAACCTCCGAACCTTTCCCTGGTCACCTCTAAAGGCCAGTCCGCAACCTTTCTCCATCCTGTTGTTTTCCATCCCCAGTATGAGAGAGGGCTTACATAAGTGTCGTGTCAGCAAGGCTCACTTCCCAAAAACATTTCCTTGTGAAAACACGAGGGAATGGTTGACCTCAGATCAGGGAGAGAGAGCACCTGGAGTTAAAATGTAAGCCAGACTATGTGAGTGATATGAAGAACTGAGGGTATTAAGGTCCAGAGTCCAGTCAACTTCTAGAATAAATTTATCGCTGTTCATTGTTTGATATTTAATATTTTGTAAAGCAAGCACGAGTGACACTGTATCAGTGCAGCCTTAGAGACCATTGTTTCTGCAATGGACTGGTGTTTGAGGGAAAAAAAAGAAAAGAAAACCCGACAAAAGCGCGGGAAACTCTGCATAGAGCAGTTGTTTTGAGAGCCAAAATCATTTATTGCTCTTGATTTGTGAGAGGCTGAAATTTCACACTCGCTGAATGGAGAAACTCGAACTGGGAGTCCAGCTGTCCATAGACTGCCGTCCCTGAGAGCCCAAAGCCACATACGGCTCTTTCCCTCCCTCTTTCTCTCTCTCTCTCTCTCTCTCTCTCTCTCTCCATCCATACACTTTCTCTGTACTGAGTAAGTGATCAATTGAAATGACACACCCAAACAAACCATGGCCCTGGGTGTTAAGCACTGTACCGCAGCGCCTCGGATTTCCCAAACTCCACCTGATCAGGCCGTTGTAACATGCTGCCTCCACCAAACAAATCTGTCCATTTGCAAAATAAACTCTGTCTCTTACCCAGAGGAGAAAAGAACCAACAGGTTAACTCTTCAGAGGATAGCAGAGGCCAGTGGCAGATCCAGTACAGCCAACAATAACAAATGAGATATACAAAGACACCACAGCCTGCTCTCAGTTGCCATTTGTTTTGTTTTGTAACTGTCCTTAACAGTTCAGTTTTGTTCAACCATTCGGAAACGTTTGGAACACTCCAACAGCGTCCTTGGTCCAGTTTTGCTGTTGTTAAAGTGAACACAAGCATGACGGTGGCACCTAAAGAGGGGTAAGTTTTCTTGGAACATTCTAGAGATTTAACTGAGCCTGAGAGTGTGTGGTTTTTTCTGTTAGATAGAGGCTTGCCCATCTGACCGAGCTTTGCTGCCTGACTCATAGCTGATGACGCTAGTCACAGGGACATGATTACTTCAGGAAAACAAGCTTCTACAAAAAATGTGCCTTGATGCATAAAAAACTATGTTTCTCAGTGAGGGACCCTCACTGAGGATCACTGGTAAAGAGCAAGAGCGTTAGGAAGAGTGTAGAAAAAGAGGTAGACAAAAAGAGAGAAATAGAAGATCATTCTTATTTAGAAGGAGAGTCATTTAGCTGAGCATTAGTAGCCATTTGGCTTTACTGAAATCACCTCTGACAAGAAGAAGGTGTTCATTTGCACCTCCTTTTCCGTTGCCTCTCAAGTGCCAGGTTGTTTATGTTCCTTTGTGAAGTAGCATTGAAGTATATTCGTAGACCCAAGTAAAAGTGTCCAATATAGCACATTCTTTTATGGTTTCCTTCTCTCTGGTCGTATCCTCAGATTCTTACTCAAACATTCTCAAACCAAGTTAAAACAACTTAAGTTTAAGGCCAATAAATATAATCTTCATAAGATTTAGTTCTCTCTCTCTCTCTCTCTTTCTCTCTCTCTCTCTTTCTCTCTCTCTCTCTGTCTGTCTTTCTCTCTCTCTTTCTCTCTGTCTTCTTGTTCCTCTGAGAGACTCCAGGCCAAGAGTGGTAGACAGTAGCTGCTTTATCAGGCAGATGAGTGGACGCCCGCGCTGCCCTTCCCTCTGTCACAAGCAGTGAATTAGGGACCTCGAGTAGGACAATGTGGAATTGTCTCTCAAGGTTTATAATTGTCCTCAACACCACTCCCACCACAACATCTCAAAGATGGACAGAGAGAGATCAGACCCAAAAGGAGTGGGTGGACACTGATGAAGTGACTGTCACTCAGTGTGTGTGTGTGTGTGTGTGTGAGAGAGAGAGAGAGAGAGAGAGAGAAACTGTGTGTGAATTCATATTGATTTGATGTTTCAAGGAAATGCTAGTGTTGTTAATGCCAGCATACACCAAGTTGCATGACAGTGTCTGTGTCTGTGTGTGTGTGTGTGTGTGTGTGTGTGTGTGTGTGTGTATGTGTGTGTGTGTGTGTGTGCGCGTGCGTGTGTGTGTGTGGGAGAGGAAGAGAGTGAGAGAGAGAGAGAGAGAGAGAGAAAGAGAGTGAGAGAGAGAGACCGAGAGAGCATGCGTGTGCGTGCAAGTATGTGTGTTTCTGTCGCCAGTGCCATTTCTATAGTGGCAGAGCAGTCTGGCAGTAGTATCTATGGGAAGTGGCAGTGGGAAGGGCTTGTAGAAGGAAAGGGGGTTTAGCAGATGTTTCAGCTTTGGGTTTTTGGCTGGAAAGGGCAATTATGAACCACTCTTAATGATGCTGGCAGCCACCCCATAAACTTCAGTTCAGTGCAGAAGCAGCTCATTAGAGTGACCTACTGCACAAACACCAACCTGCCCCAAATCCTCCACCCTCCCCACGTCATGGCAGCAAGGAGCATAGCACTGGGTTCCAGCTCCACAGGCCCTGTGGACAGCACAGAACATACAGCTTAATGCGCACACTTGTGTGTGTGTGTGTGTGTGTGTGTGTGTGTGTGTGTGTGTGTTTGTGTTGGTGGGGGGTGAATGTCGTAAGTGCTGTACTCCAGACTGAGCAAATGTGGTAATGATGTAGGTTTTCCATGATGTTGGTCTGTGAACAGGACGTGTGAAGCTGCTAGACCAGACTGTTCTGTGAGTAGATCTGGCTGGGGGAGAGAAAGTGACTTTTAGGGGTGGGGGGGGGGGGGGGGTGATATTGGAAAGCAAGGCACATTAAAGTAAAAAAAAAAAAAAACTGTGCACAGAGTCCAATATAAGACATCCTGTAATTTACACATCTTACTTTCCCACCCGTCCATACATAAGAACCGCGCTGTGTGCTGTAAATCTCTCTTTCAATGGCTGAAAGACTGGCCAGGGAGTTCACGTGCTAATGCTAACAACCCTTAGTGGAGTTTTGGTGGATGTGGTGGGATTTGCCATGGCAGATGGATCGTGCCATGTTTCCTGGCTGGGGGGATATCTGCGTTGGTGCATTAAACGCCCAGGGGACAAGCCAGGGATCCCCCCATTCTCACGCACTTTGGCCCAGGCTGATTCCAGATCTGTCTTTCTGGGTTAAAGCTCTGGCACGGACTCCGCTATTGAGTGTTCATGAAAGTAGGTCACTGCAAAGCTCTTGTTGGATGAGCACAGGGGGGAAAGGAAAAGAAATGAGAAATGAATGGATGAAGACAAGGTTGGGCACTGATTCCACAGAGGAAGAAGATACCAGCCGTTTCCTGTCCAGAGAGAGATAAAGAGAGCGAGAGGAGAGAGAGAGAGAGAGCGGGAGACAGAGAGAGAAAGAAACCAAGGAGCCATCCTGATATCCTTAGTACATTCCTTTACAGTCCATCACTCCCTCTTTCTCAGAACTGTTAAACGACACATAGCCGTCACTGGCTTTCCTCTTTCCGTTTCTCATTGGCATTGTCAGTCAAGGAAGCAGATCTTCTCTTTGTTATGGGTAAAACATGTTTGCTGCTGCTGCTGCTGCTGCTGCTGCTGCTGCACACAGTTTGAATAAAAGCTTCCACTTAAACATACTCCACATCTGAGTCTCAGACATGAAAGGAAGAGGAGGAAAAAGGAACAAACAAATTTGCTGTCCAGATGCTGTTGACATTGTCATCACTGTCGCCATGGTGACAGATGTGCCAGGAGGTGAAGAGTGATGTGTGTGTGTAAAGTGCGGCAGGGAGCGGAAAGGCAGAAGGTCAAATGGCAGGAGACTTCTGTACACTGATGAACTCAGCGACAGCAAGTTACATTTGAAAAGCTCTGAAAAAAAATGTTTTTAAGGAGTAATTAACAGAAACTCTGAAAAAATACAACTACCATAAAGGGTGGTTAACAGCCACAGATAGGTTTTAAAGGGTTTGGATACTGACCAGTTTCAACCGTGATTTAAAAGTACACAAGCAAGTCCAATTATTCCTTTACATGCAAATTCACAGGCAGCTAGCCATGTGTGTACACCAGTTAGTTATCAAAAGAGAGAGGGGAGAGACTTCAAAATGCACCAGAGATGTGTCAAATTATTCTCTTAAAAAGACATCATGTATAATTATTGGCATATGTAAATGATGATAAAACATGATAAGAAAATGTGGAAGACTTGTAATGTCCCACAATTCCATGGCGTGCTCTCAGGTACCACTCTCGCTGGGAGAGAGGTAAACCAGACAACATTTAGCAAGGATAACTAAACAACGCATCGCTTCAAGTGAAAGGAGAAAAGGAGGGGAAAATAAGAGGGGAATAAAGGGAAAAGGGCGGGATGACAGAGGAGAAGATATTAATCAGATTATCTGATTACACTAAAACAAGAGCGCTGAATCGGATATAGCCTATTGTTGGGGTTATGCCCCCACCCTGCCTATATCTCAACAGATGGAGAAAGAGAGACAGAGAGAGAAAAACAGTGTTTTTACATGACAGGACCTGTGGCTTAAGTTACAGTGAGACAGACCAGGCACACACATAAACACACAGACACACACACGCACACACACACACACACACACACACACACACACACGCCAGCTGTGTACAAAATATGTGAGAGAAATTCAGTTGTACAGATTACACCATGAACACACACACAGACACACACACACTTACACTTACTCACTATGTGAATATACAATAGAACAGCATGTGTTAATACATGGTCAACATCTGATACACTCCTATAAATGTGTCATTTAAGACATTTTTCAGCTAATCAATAAAGCAAATACAGAGTATGTATTCTGTCTGAATTTTACTTTATTTATAGATGCTAGTGTGTGTTTAAATGACCAAAGTGCGCATTTTCAGCTTTGTGCCAATGTAGGAAATAACACGCACGCACATACACACACCCACACACACATATTCACACACAAACACAAACGCTCACGCTTCAAAACATGTGAGAGTTCTTCTATCTGTACTGCAGTATAAAAATATTCATTTCCTCCTCCGTAACACCCAGTAACCCTGAAAGAGAGGCCTGAGTCAGTGTGTGGGAGACTACATCAAATACAGTTTGGTTACCTGATATAAAGCAGTTAAAAATTCCCAGAAATTCACATGATTAAAGTGACTACACCGTGTTTGTGTCCATGTGTGTCTGTGTGTCTGTGTGTCTGTGTGTGTGTGTGTGTGTGTGTGTGTGTGAATTTGACAGAGAGATAGAGAGAAGAGAGAGAGAGGGAGAAAGTGTACTTATCCAGAATGTGATAAATATTACTCCTATCTCTGGACATGTTAGATAGGCATATATGGTAAGTCTATCAGACAATGTCAGGGAGGATAACATACAGTTCGCAAGAGAAAAAAAATGATTAAGAAATCTTTGAAATTGACTAATATCTGACTAATAACTTTAAATAGACACACAATGTGGAAATAATGTGGCTGTCGGCAGCCCCCCCCCCCCTTCCCCATGTTAAAAACAAGCATTCATCAGTTTATACGTGTCTAAAAAGAAGAAGAGAAAGAAGAAGTGAAGAGGGGGCAGTGTGCTAACTAAAAGGAAGTGAGAGCAGTCTAGCACAACATCTGCTGCTGATCCTTCAACCCGTCCGTGAGCAAGTCACTCTGTTTGCCTCGCTATGGGTCGAAAGAAGGGCCAAAACACACACACGCACACACACACACACACAATGCCACAAATGGAAATGCCAGCACGGACACACACACATACACACACACACACACACACACACAGAAAGCAGAGTTAATAAGTAAATAGGCTACACTCCATATCTGATTTGGCCCTGCAGAGAATAATAAACGGGAGTGACACAAATCAGTGTTATCTTTTCACTCACGAGGGAGAAGAAAAGAGCCCGAAGAAAGGCCCCCAGAAAGAAAAGGAAAAAGAGAAGGGGAGAAAGAAAGAGACAGCAGGAAAAAGAGAGTGAAAGAAAGCCCCCATCTGAATCCCTCTAACCCATATCCATCTCCCTGGCTTAGCCTGGCCTCTCTCTCTCTCTCTCTCTCTCTCTCTCTCTCCCTCTCTTTCTTTCTCTCCCTCTCTTTCTTTCTCTCCCGGCAACCAAGAGTCTCTCACAAAGAATTCTAATAGTGAGCCAAAGGCAAAGCAAAAATGAGGCCCCACCTCCAGCCCATGGCCAGTTGCCCTGAGCCTAGAGACCTGAGACTAATAGATTCCACCTATACTCAGATCTGGAGTAACAATCAGACAAAATACCCGCTGAAAGGCATAATATGTTGACATGAACACTCTGTGCGTGTGTGTGTGTGTGCGTGTGTTTGTGAGTGTGTGTCTGAGTGTGTGTGTGTGTGTGGGGGGGGGGGGGGGGGTTAAGAGGCTGAAGAGACTCATTCACACACACAGCTCATTAGCAGTCACAGAGACTTTCTGCCTGCCCTACCGCCCTCGTACATTACATTCAATCACTCTCTCTCTCTCTCTCTCTCTCTCTCTCTCACACACACACACACACAAACAGAGACACATGTACATAAACATAAACACAAACACAAATGCTATGCATAGAAGTTCATTTGGGCAACACGTTCAGCCTATCCACCTTCCTCAGCTCTTGTTTGATGAGATATGAGCGGAGCCTCTGAGTTACACACAACACACATGTTTTTTTCCCTCTCCCAAAGGAACACACATATAGACATTCACTCATAAACAGTTTCTCTTTTTCTCTCGTTCTCTCTCTCTCTCTGTTAGACTCTGAAGGGAGGTTTTGAGGAGAGTTACAGACTGTTTGAATGACCCTGGTTCAGGGTTGGACTTCGCCTCTGTCTCTGTGTTTTCATCTCCATGTTGGCAGCATTCTTCATCTATAAACATGAGAGATTATGACCCATGCTTCTCTCTGGTTTGGCCCTCCCTCTCACTACTGATAATCTATATTCTTCATCTGTATTTGTGCCATGTCGACTTTAATGGGCCAAAGCCACAGGCGTGCAAGAGAACCTGATAGTCGTGGAACCCGTGCGGTCGTCCTGCCTGGAATGCATTTCTGCTGCACTGCAGTTTTCACCATATCTGGGGAATGATTACAGCTCCCCTCCAGAGCGATCAACTTCCAGACACACACACACACACACACACACACACACACATACACATATGCACACACAGACAGAGAATAACCTCAACAGATTGTGCACAAATGCACTCAGAAATGACGGTTTTACTTCTTTCACTTCCTTAATTTATGGTGTACTAACATTTCAAGAAAGCAAAGAAAAAAGTTCACTTTACCAACATGTATTTAGTGCACAGACCCCGTCATCAGAAACATACGCAGGCACATACGCAGACATACACACACACACACACACACACACAGTAGGCCTGTTGCTATGTCTCTGTTCCAGGATATCAAGGCTGGAGTCAGAACACTGAAAGTAAGAGATGGAGAGGCTGACAGAGGAGGACAGATAGAGAGAGTGGAAGCGGGAATGATGGCAAAATGATTGTTAGGTCTGAGAAAAGTCTGAGAATGTGAAAAGTCACACATTACGTGTTAGGTGTGTGTGTGTATCTGAGGGTGATGTTAACATGAGACATATACATAATATGAGGAAAATTATGTATGTATGTGTGTGTGTGTGTGTGTGTGTGTGTGTGTGTGTGTGTGTGTGTGTGTGTGTGTGTGTGGACTGTGAGCTGTGTAAACAACAGAAGGCTTGGCTGTGATATCTCAGTGTAAAAATGCAGGCAGGAGGTTTACAGAGATGCACTCACCCCATTAAAGCCCCTCTGGGAACACTTCTACTGCCCTCTGCTGGATCTGTCATCTCTCTATCTGCCCCCTCAAGTCCCCCATCCCCGTCTGTGTCTCTGTCTCTGTCTATCTCTCTGTGTGTCTCACACACACACACACACACACTCAAATGCCCCCCCAACCTCTTACTTTAAACTTTTTTTTCCTTAAAACATCATGCTGAAAATGATTCAAAGACAGTAAGTGAAGGTATATTTCTGAAGTGACATTCTCACCTTGTAATGACAACAGATATTCTGTAGCCTCTCGTGTAACAGCAAGAAAAAAAATCAAAATCATCTGAGCCATTATAACTGTGTGCTTATCAAACACCACAAGGTGAGAGTGTGTGCTGACAGTTATGAGATGTAATCATCGAACAGGTGAAAAGGCATTTTAATGAAATGACAAAAAAGATGGATACCATTGCTTGTTGTATAAGAGATTAATTGAAATTCCTTTACTTTGCCCAAACTTCCATTACATTTAATAGAACAACATGTTCTCTCTCTCCCTTGCCTGCTTCCCCCCCCCCCCCCCCCCCCCCCCCCCCACACACACACACATACACACATACACACTCTCCCATCCCTAAAGTTATACAGAAGCGAGGACTTGATGGAACTTGACACTTTCTACAGTGTGCCACACCCTGTTTAACTCTCATATGGTGATTTCTGTTCCTGAGGACTAAAGCAGACACAGAGGCATAATTATTACAGGGTAGTTCAGGGTAGTAATGATGTGGAGGTGAGACGTTTGAAGGGCCTAGCACAGCTTGCAAAGCCACGGGGGCCTCTGGCAGACACAAATGTGTGCCTTCACACCTTGATCCAGTGGTCTTACGTGAGAGAGAGAGGGAGAGAGAGAGAAAGAGAGAGGTGTTACTGTAAGTGAGCAGTGGGGGTCTGGAGTATGACGGAAGCAGGAGACTCAGGTGACTGATCATGAGACTGGGCAGGTAGAAAAAGAAGGTGCACAGTCCACATCATTTGTCTTTATTGCTGTTCCGCTGGTCCTTTACTTTAATACAGGCAATATCCCACTGCCCTCCACTATGTGTGGGTTACCAGGCCTCACTGCCTCTGCTACAGTACATAAAGCTCTCATTGAGTCTGTCACAAGCTCCAACTTGTACTTCAGCCAACTCTGTGTGCAGGCATTGGAGGCTGGCTTATTGTAAAACATTTTAAAGCACCAATTAAGCCTCATCGGGTAGCTAAGGGGGAGAAGTATAACCCTAAACTGCTTATTTCACACCTTATTCATGAGGAAACCTCAGGAAAAAAAAACCTGTTTGGAGCGCATTTCAGTTTTTTCTGTATTTATTTGCATTCAGAAAGAAACATTTTTACTGGCAGACCAGGTGGAAAAAACAATTATGAAACTTCTTTAACAAGCAAACATTTTACCCTGTTTACTCGTTCATCAGTGACTAGCTCAGAGGAAACAATGGACAGGCCTGAATGGTAAGGGTGGTATTTCCCTGTGTGGTCTGAAAGGACTTTTACTTTTAGATTTCATAGACTTTATTGTAAGGTAAACAATAGACATAAAAAATACCACCCATTAAAGGAAGAGAAAGCCTATGCTGAGATTTTTTCTTCATCTTTTCCCAGTGTGTGTGTGTGTCACTGAGACAGGCTGACTCATCAAGTGCGAAAACTGAAACTTGTCTGTCAGTCCCTAGTAAACAGACTCAACAAAGACAAATGGAGAGAGAGAAAGAGTGTGTGTGTGTGTGTGTGTGTGTGTGTATGTGTGTATTGTGCTCCAAACACAAAGCCCAGTGTCTCTTCTGTGTCAGTTAAAACTTTAACTGGACCCAGGTAAAACAAGACGGGTGTAGAGCAGTACATCATCCAACAAACAAAAGTCATGCAGCTCTTATCTGCCCAAACACTGCTGTACACTGTTCCCCTTACTACACATCACATCCAACACCTGCTCCAGACACTCATAAACTCTCAGACACAGCAGAGTCAATCCTGCTATCTGACAACAAAAGTGGCCGCTGCCTGAGACCTTGATCTTTGTCAACTTCTCAACTAAAGCATTCCAAATGACGGATTAAGTAAACCCAGCAAAGTACACCTGACCTCCTAACCACCCTTTGACTGACCTGCATACAATACCGGAAATACAGTGAATGTGTGGTGTGGTATGTGGTGATCATGTGAAAAAGAAAGGGAGAGATTGAGATAGAAAGAGAGAGAGAGTGTGTATGGATACAATAAAAAATGATATAGGATGATAATATCCCTGAGTAATTAGAGACAGAGGCAAGCCCTGGAGTGTGATTGCCTTTATGTTTATTGGTTACTAGCAACACCCCATCGCAGACAGATATCAAATCTTATCTCTTTAGGGTTTTACTTCTTTTTATTTCAGGATTACATCACGGTTTGTGTGTGTGTATGTGTGTGTGTGTGTGTGTGTGAGTGTGTGTGTGTGTGTGTGTGTGTGTGTGTGTGGGTGTATGTGTGTGGGTTATATGACTGGGTAAACAACATATCTGTATGTGAGAGTGTCCCATATTTTCTCCCACTTTCAGCCATGCATTTCTTCAGCTTTCAACCAAAACCAAGACCACAGCTTGCCACCACCAGCCCCCAAGCCAGCCAGCCAGACCCACACAAAGTCTCCATAGCCCTGTGTTTATGAACTCCACTCAGGATGAAACAAAGGTCCTGATCCCTTTTAATGAGGGGCAAGGGGATATTAAATATCTAGCATAATTTTCCTCATCCAGACAGGAGATATTAGATAACAAAGATGCTGTGTCTGGTTGTGGAATTGTGAGAAGACCACACACGCAAATGGACGGCTGCTTTGGAGCAGGGTTATGTTCAGACAGGTCCAGATGGGTGCGAGGGCAAGGAGGCCGAAGCAGAAGTCTGAGAAAACGACGTTCTAGGACAACCTGGTAGACCATCAGATCAGAGCCGGGTGGTCCGATCTTTGGCAGTGGAATGCCTGGCTCGCGGAGGTCACTGACTGACCAACTGTTGGGCCGGGGAAAAAGGACACATCAAACGAGGGAACACGACCAGCCTAATGGCAAGAGTGACCTAATACACAGTGTGTGTGTGTGTGTGTGTGTGTGTGTGTGTGCGCCTCTCAGTCTGTCACACACATACTCACACGCTGCTGTACCCTTCCAGGACCATAGCTCCCATGTCACAGATCTAACCCTGACTCCCCTGGGGAGGAGCACAAATACTGTGCCTGAACAGAGCCCGAGAGCCAACAGTAACATCAGCCCGCTGCTCCAGCAACCCCTGTGACTTTTGAGACCCCTAAGCCTTAACTGACATTTCAGTGCTCACATCTGTGACCTGTACAAACAGTGAACGAAGCCAACAGTCAGTACCACTTTCAGATATCTCTTAATTATCTCTCTGTTATAAATCATATTCTCTAATGTGTGTTCAATCTGATGGAACTGATGTTAAGTGGAGCACATTAAAGTTGTTCCCTGGTGCCATGAGATACGAAGCAACGTGGACACATATTGCAAATAGCAGATCTGTTCCAGCTAAAACGTACAAAACAAATACCTACTGTTTAAATGGGTCAAATATATTCTATTTTCAAGCACATTCTTCCATTTCCATAGTGGTGACAAGATCAGTGAGGGAGTGGAAAACAGTGAAGTTAAGGAGAAAGATTCACCAAGACAGAGGTGACTCACACTTTTGGACAATGTGGGCCAAAAGCACTTCACCCAACCCTGCCTGTCAGCTCAACCTATTTTACTTTCATTGCCACTGGGCAGAACCGAGAATGCCTGGCATGTAAGAACAATCAATAGAGATATGATTTGAGGTGAGTAAATGTTAAAATGAGAAGGCAGAAGTCAGCATAATCCTTCACTGACAACTGAGAGAGAGAGAGAGAGAGAGAGAGAGAGAGATTGAGAGAGAGAGACATGCAGTAAACTGCTGAAAGGAGTGTCTCCTCTATTACGTCAAAATGCCTTTATGATCTGCGCCCTGTCTGGTGACTGGCTCTTGGCCAATCACAGGCCAGATTGAAGCTGCTCACCAGGCAGGCTTTCAGCTGATGTTCTGCGGGGGTTGACGGAGGTGTGTGTGTCCTGTTGGATATGTTTGGATATAAACAAAAAAGACAGAGCTTTGTCATCTAGGTAACCATGGGTCCCCCAAAAGAGGCCTCAGATCATCCCCAGGTTCCCACAATCCATCAGTAAATCAATGTGAATACTGAGGGGAAATGTGAATACTGAGGTGAATACTGAGGGGAAATGTGAATACTGAGGTGAATACTGAGGTGAATACTGAGGGGAAACTATGGGACCATTTTGTCTTATACTGCAGTTACAGCTGAGGTTCAGCAACAGGTCCCACAGTATGATTGGCTCCTGCTGGAAATATATGATATATTTCAGTCATCTCTAAGGCAATGATTCATCACTCACACAGAGACACACACACACACACACACACACATCAATCTTATACCACTTATATCTTTTGTTTTGGTTTGGTCTGGTTTGGTCTTTTTTTTTCCCAACACAAGTAGTGGTGTTTGAGAAGCACTGGTGGGCCTAATACATTTCAGAGTGTAGACATGATGTAAAGTTAACTATTTCAAAGCCAACCAGGGGGCCTCAGTCAGGACACACAGGTCCAGCTGAGCTCAGCTCCAAAAACAACATGCCAAACTCAAGCAGAGGCCTTTTTTTCCCACTAAAAGCATGTTCTTCAGTATTTCATCCTTTTTATAGAAACCCAAACAGGCCTCTCATTTTGGCTCCCTGCAGTTCTCGTCCCCTTTACAGGTCCTTGGAGGGAGAGGCCAGTTCTCTCTAGACCACATGGGTAAGAGGGTCCAGGGAAAGGGCCCCCTCACAGACCTGTGGGAACCAGTTGGTCAGGAGTCTGATCAACCTCAGAGCTAAAATCAACTTATCCCTTCGCTCTGTGGGCAAACATGTGTGGACAATACATTTTGAAGTCTCCAATGTGACTTTTAACCTGAGAAATGACAGATAACTGAGCAGAACATGGGACTGTACATGTGAATTTAATGAACTTTAGAAACTCTTAACTAGTATAAAATCACAGGTGGACTCTTCATCATAACACCAGAGCTGCACAGTTCCCCCTAGGTACACAAAGCCACAGAGCTCACATTAGACCTCTTTATGCACAAGTTACTTTAGATAAACCTAACATTCTCCCCCTCTCTCTCTCTCTCTCTCTCTCACGCTCACCAGTGAACTTGGAAATCACATTATTTTTCTACAGCCTCAAATGGCCATTTTAACGCTGACCGAGTGCTTGAGAAAACAAAGGGAACGAATGTCTTGCATATTTCATAATCACACGTCATACATATACACACCTGCAAAAACACAGGTCGCACTGTACGGAGCACCCCCAGTGGAGTGCTCTCTCACACCAAAGCTAGAGCCAAGGCTGCAGCACACAAACTCACTATTCAGACCCAGGCATTCAGCCAAACTGCTTCACTAAAGCACTCTAAATCTGGACTGGATCACCCACAAGTCAGCAAGCATAGTGGAATAATGCATTTATTGTTGAATGTTGACAGATGCAGACTTAGACTCACACTCACATACACTGACAGTTACATAGACTTGCAAACAGCCTAACTAACAGACAGTTCCTAAATGCCATGGTGTGAACCCTTGTCCAATTGGATGCGCAATGTGGTAAACACGTTTGCCCACACCAACACGTACACACATACAAACACATACACACACACAAACACACAGACACATGCATAGTTAGATAGTTAGACTTAACAAGAAACTGCACTCTTTAATGAGATGCCTGGGATCAGGGTTGGAAGTGTGTTTTCTCTGGCTTTGGATCTGTCAGCATCAGTGAGATATAAAATCATTTTTCCCCACACTACAGAGCCTCTGTGTGGATCATTCCATACTCGAGGCCATGGAACACAGTGCTTGTGTTAAACCCGTCAACAACAACAAAAAAGAAAAATGTGTGTATCTCAGCAAACAGAAGGGAAACATGAGGCACTGTGTCAATACCAGACTGATCTTCTCTGTCTACATTACTTTGTGTGCGGTGTAAATGCTAGTACTAAACTGACTGTCAGAGTAATCCCAAAGAAACATAAAAATTCAAGAGCTAAGAATTACAGGACTAGCAAGTTAATTGTCCCCTTGTGTTCAGACACAGTAGCTGTCAAAGAGTTAACAGTAGACAGGTTCCATGGCCTGAATCAGTCATTAAAGGGCAACAGACGGAATCTTAGAGGAGTTTGGAGAAGGGAGTAAAGGGAGGGGGGTATTTGAAAAAGAGCTGAGCACAGGCCCACAAAGGCCAATAAGACAAGTCTGAGGGAGCAGACCAGGCTTTTGGGTCCCGTCAGAACCGGCAATGACGTCAAATAGTGCTGAGCGCTAGGATTCCCACTTCAAAGGCTAGATCTGGAGAAATGAAGAAAAAAAAACCCCTTCACGACTACGCTGGGTCTGTATGCAGCCCTGTGGACCTTGTTAAGATGTGGAGCAGAACTGGAGCCAGAAGCCTTGGTAGCTGTCAAGTGTTTGGAATACAGTCACACCATGCCAGATTTGCCAAACCAGCCTCGGAAGCTCCAAGAAGGTGTGGGTAGGGGGGGAGAACAGGAACAAACACACACGCACACGCACACGCACACACACACACACACACGCACACACACACACACACACACACAAAGAGACTAAGAGGAGTTGGTGAACTGAGGGAAAGGTAGGTTGACGTGGTTGTACTGCTCCTGGCTCGTTGCCTTCTCCTCTCCCTTGCCTGGGGTCTGGACCGCAGGACGAGCTACAGCCATTAATTTTAATAACTGCACTTATTTTCTCTTCTGCCAGGAACCATTCCCATCACTTACACTCTGTACAATACCTGGAGAAATGTGGTGCGGTTTTAAAATCCTGGATTTGACTCTGAGAGAAAGAGAGAAGGGTTGGAGAAAGAAAAAAAGGATGGAGTGGGCGAGAGATGAGTTCCAACGCTGGGCTCCACCTGAGAGCAGCCTTAAAGACAAAGAGTGTGAGAATTAGTGATACGCGGATCGCAGTTATGTCCGCGGGCACATTCTGATTAATAGCGGATGGGTTGCGGGTGGGTGAAATAATACATCATTAATGAAAAAAAATATTTAATTACATTTTCTGAAATGTGAACATATTTTAAGCTTCATTTTTCGCCGGGCACGAAATAGCAGACTAGCCTCTCATTGCGCCAGTTCCGGCGTCCATTTGTCTAGCAGCGATGGAGGCAAAAAAGATCCGAGAGAAAATTAAAAAAGGAGAATTCAAAACAAAAAAGGAAGGACACAGAAGTGTGGGAGCGATTTAGTGAAAAAATTTAACCACGACGAGTCAAGTGCTGGTTATGTCATATGCAACAGCACGAGACTACCTGTTGCCATTTTCATTTTTACCAAAAGAAAGAAGAGCTGTTACAAGAAATGTTTATTCATTTTAAACCAATCTACTTCAGTGTAACATGTTACCATATCATCACGCCTACACGCATCCCAGAGAGAAGTAACGGTAATGTGTGATCTGGTGCGGGTCTCTCAATCGGAGAAAACAATTCCTTCGGATGGATAGCGGGTGGATGATTTGTGTATTCGTGCGGATTCGAATGACGTCAGAGCCGATCCGCGCATCACTAGTGAGAATATTTGTTTCATTCAAGAGGACAGTAACTGGAGACAAGCCTCAGCTATTTCATATCATATACAAAGAGTGTTTCCATGAAGTGCTAAACTTTGAAAATAATCCCGACAGATAACACTAAAATTCATGGTTCCCCAAATCACACCTATCAGAGATTAACGCTGTTTCCATTCCCGCTTGTGCAAATTTTTCTTCCACACAACTGTCTGCACTAACACAGCGGTGTACATGAAAGCTTCACTAAATGACATCCTATATGCACCCTGGCCGCATATCTAACGAAGTCGGTGATTAGTTTTATTCCTACACTCTTTGTTGACCAATGCACCGCTTTATTTAGCGTGAGGATAGAGTGACAAGGGGGGAAACTTACTGTTTCTTATCTCCAACAAACGTCAAGCTAGCACGTCGCTGAAACACACTTGTAAAAAATGCAAAACACCATGGGAAACCTCGGCGTCTCGTTATGCAAACCTAGGCGGGAGATAACACTGGCCGTTTACATAACGGCAGAGAGGTAAAAGGCGTGAGGTACAGCTGCCCGCCGTTTTAAAAAATTGTCACTGGAGCCCGCACAAATACACGAGCCACTGTTTGTTTTGGCTTATAGTGAAGGACATTGTTAGGAAAATGTCGCTAAGAATATGAGCATTAAGTGTACTTTTGGAAATCCCTGCTAGATTGGAGCAGCAGGTAGATGCGGCTAAATTTGAGAGTTGGGTTGTAAAACCGATGCAGTGTCAATTCAACACCTTACTTGAAGCAACTGTTCCCGTTTTCTGTGTTTGTACAAGAAAACGACTAGTATGTCAGCATAGCAGGCCAATAGTTTGCGGTTACATCAAATGCAAGGCGTTGAAGTGACTTGCAGAATAACAGGACCTTAACTGGGATAGGGCGGTTTTACGCACATTTGACCACTGCAGGTCAACGCACAAACGTTGTGGGCTGTAGCACACCCAAAACAGAACATGGATTTTGAAAACCATTTGAATTAATAGTAAGGAAATTTATACAAACATCCTTTGGTGGCAATGAGGGCTTTAAAGACTACTTATTATCCTATATTAATTATGCATGAGGGCCAGGGCCTCTGATAAAAAAAAAGAACGAAAGAAGAAGAAGAAGAATGAAAATGGTCGTTACACTCACAAGCAGTTTTTTTATTTGACAGTTACAAATAAAGCTATTTATAACTTTTTTAAAAATATAAACAGCACAGACAGTTTGACATATGCCCAGCACCCACAGGCTAGACAATATAAAGTCATCCTTTTCCAGTAGCACAATAGAATGATAACTGTGAAAGCACAAGCTCTTCGACAGCTTATTGAAGACACTAAAGATTAAACCATTTGTTTGCAACAGAACTTTTAGCGTTAAACTTTGGCCTGCAGAATTCAGAATTGGCGCTATAAGTTGAATGTTATTGGCTGGACGACTCAGTGCCATCATTGTTGGAACAGCATATTATAATTCAGTATTTGATGTTTTACTGCTTTAAAAAAAGAGAGAGAGACAGTAAAATAGAGTTCCAGCATGGAGGAGGGAAGACAAGGTAAGACCATCCATGTGATCTATTGACCGGTGTTAGCCTGAAAGTGGCTCAACCTCAGCTGGAGGAGATCCAGTTAGTGAAGGGAGCAAAACACAGAGGGAAAGAGTGACTCAGTGAGAGCCATTTTTTGTTTTGTTTTGTTTTTTTTTTTTTCCAGTACTTTCTCCGAGCTGTTGCCGCTCTCTCAGAGCATCTACACCCTGCGGCACTAATTCACTCGTCAAGCAAGTTTTCTCCCTTTGTGTGTTTTCCCTTCTCTCTCTCTTTGTTTCTAACCTGTATTCTCTGAGAAAATGCAAATGCTCTAGGCGCTGACACTCCGTCTGACAGACCTATTCACCTTGACCTCCTTACCACACCCTTCAAATGTACCATGACACCATTCTTTGCATGACAGCCCTCTGCTGACAACCTGACACTTTGGTGACTGACACATTTAGAAGACACAGTATACCCCTATACTCATTCCACCCCTCCCCACAGACACAGCCAGATTTAGTTCCCATGTCAGGTCTTTCACTTCATTCAAGCCCTACAAAGCTCTTCATGGACAGCCAAAGTGGTTGTTGCTGCCAGCTCTGCCTGTGTTTGGCTTCCAAGGCCTCACTGCTGCTTCCTTAAGTTGGAACACGTCCAGAAAAAGCATAGGAATCAGTGAACCACAAAAAACAACTCCTCTTCTTACACACACACATACACACACACATACACACATATAATTATATACATATAAGAGTCTGTGTGCATGCGTGCACGTGCGTGTGCGTGTGCGTGTGCGTGCGTGTGTGTGTGTGTGTGTGTGTGCATGCACCCGTTCATACTCAAGGGAAAACCAAGAGGCATCCTTCTGAGAGGGTTCTCTGTCTGTCTTTCCATCTTCCACTGCTGTCAGAGGAGTTGGGACCTATCCATATTTGGAGTGCTGGCTCATTATTGGTGGATATCACCCACTCGTAGACGTGGGGGGCAGGGCCTGTGTGGGTTTCACAGGTGCAATGATGTGTAAAAAGCACACCCACAGTAAGATGAGCTCACCTGTGTGCTGTCACGCTGTTGACAAAGTGTATATGTGTGAGGGGGTGTTGAACAGGTAAGCGATTGACAATTAAAGGATTTGCGGAGATGAGTTATTGACCCAGTTAGAGGAAAAGATTTTGACAGACATACAAAGGCAGGGTTGGTGAAAGGAGAGGGGAAACTTCAAGCAGGGAAAAAGAAAACATTTAAAGCTGTTTATACAAAAATACACCTAAAAAGTAAGTGAAAAAAAATGGTGATATATGTGTCTTCATGTGTGCTTGCTGAATCCTCTCTGAAGGATTCAGAGGTTTTTCCTTTCAGTTAGAATCAACTATGACACAATCTTCCATTCAGTGGAAATCTCCACTGTGCTGTATAATTGGCCATACCTTTGGATATGAATTAAAAATAATCTGAGGGAAAGAAGAAAAACACATTTAGTCACCTGGCACACCGAACTCTGTTGATGACAGACAGATAGTGACAGGAAGGCATTGCCCATGTGGTAACGCCATTGTGAGAAAATATTCTTTGTTCTTTTATGTTGAGCCTTTAATAAATTGGTATATTGTGTCTCAGTTATTGCAGAACTTGTTTCAGTGTCGTTAATGTGAGCAAGGAAAGACAATAGCAGATCAAATTCACTCTGTGCTGTCAGAGGGTAACAGGCTCATTTTTTCAATTTAAGACTGATCAGTGAAGTCTTATGTGACCATTCTGTGGGTTGCTGAATCAGAACCTAACCTGTGGCATTCATTACTACAAAGTTTTATCTATATCTAATTTATTTAGTGTCACAATCCCAAAAGTTAAAAACTAGGTACTCCAACAGAATAAGGTTTGTGCATTCATGACAAGAGCAAAATCTGTGCAGACCTGACTACAGACCAATTTTAATGAAGAAATCAGTTAACCGAAATATAACCTCAAAACATATAATTTAAGTGTTTCAGAGTGTTTGATTAACATACCAAGTAAACTGGAACAAGAGGTATTAAAGAAAATCAAACCTGAGATTTATCATTTAATTACTTTAATAACTGCGTAGCAACTTAGACGGTAGAAACATACACTGTTCCACTATAAAATAATTTAATTGATTTTTGTGTCATCCATATTCTGATGTGACGAAAGAGCGTCATCTTGTGGTAATTCAACAACATTGCAGGCACCACTACTGCTATCGTTATTATCCGGATCTAACAGGTTAAAATGTAGGAAACCAAACTCAAAAGCATTTTCCATGGCCCTGAGTTTGTCGCCGCCGTATACTGTATTGTAAAATATTCCGTTACGACTGTCAAACTGTTGCCTCTAACTTGCCTTTGGCTTCACTTTTTGAGTTCTTTGGATTGAGCGAGGAAAACACATAATGTGTGAATTGCATTTTGCCATAAGAATCGCAGTTGGACTATAAATTGAAATGATCCCAGAGAATGTCCTCCCTGCTAGTGTCAGCCCCTACGAGCCCTCTACAAACAGGCTTGAATTGATGAACGTGTCATTGTTAGACCTTGTTTGAGTTTTTCACAATGTCTGTGAGGCCTAGCTATTTAGTCCCACCTAATGGTAAAAGATTGTTTTAAATGCTGGTTAACTTTCTGTAATTTCTGTAAGTGTGCTTCGTAGAGTTAACTCTTTTGACAGTAATTACGGCATTCATAATTTTGAAAATTGATATTCATGTTGCATCATAAACAGCCTGCCTTTCCACTCTCTTATTAATACTTATTTACATATGCAGAGGAGGAACCTGTTAATAGTGCTCAATTGGCCTGGAAGCAGCTGTAATCAGTAATAGTATAAATGAAAAGAAACATCTACACAGCAATCTGCTTTATTTTCTCACTGTGGGAGGGAGCTGATTTGGCATCATGCAGGCAGAGGAACTGATTAGTGACAGCAAAGATGAGCAGTTTCTCTGTAGGGAAGACTGGCATCCAATAGAAACAGTGTTGGATGGACCACCCGCTTTGGAATTATAAGCACTTGACCTACTGCTGTGGCAGAAGCATAAAGATGTGATGACATCATCGCGCACAGCGGGTGTTTGCTGACGTACAAGAATGTCCACTGGGTGGCAGTAAAGAGATCACAAGCTAAAATGTAATGTGCAAGAACCCAAGGAATAAAGCAAAAAAAAAAAAAAGTTTACAAGTTTACAAGATGAGAACAAAGATTCACACTCTACAGGCGTTCAAAAGTCGTACAGTAATGGATTTATTGAACAAATTTTCAGAAATATAAAAATGTGTTATCTTGTTTTTAGCCAGTGCCAACATAATCCAAAATAAGTCCTAGTAAGTGTTGTGACAATTTCATTAATGGTTGTCATTAACCATACATTACCACACAGGTAACTGCACATCTTTATTGAATGGAAAGGTAATAACACCACAGTCATAAACAGAGTGCTCCCTTGATGTTTCCAGTAAATGATTCCAGTAAATGATTCCAATACACTTTGATCCACCAGTCGTTTTGGAGGGAGTGCAGTGGTTTAACTTATTGTGAATCTGTAAACCCCCTAAAACACTATGAGTTTACTCTAAATCTGATTATATGAGACAGTTTATTGAAAATGTAGCACCAGCTTTCTTCCTTTCACTTTTCAACAAACTCTCTAACCCTTAGTAACACACAGACACAGAATATTTGGATTTCCCCAGGTCTCCAATTATCAGCAGGCTCATTTTGTGTTTTCCTCTTAAAGATTCAGCAAACAATACAAAAAACGGTAGGATAGAATACATTTCAACTCACCATTTGTATGGATTAAAAAAAATGTCTGGAAGACAGTCTTCTCATGCATCTCAAGCACTGGGGGTTCTCGCTGAGTGTTAAAAAAGATTTCTGATAACACTGGATTCAAGTACAATGCATTGCTTACCAACAGATGGATTAAATATCTACATTATTCTATATATTAATCTGAAGATTTTTAGATACATCTACATAAATATTAATAAATAAAACAAACATTTTTTATGTAAGCTTTCATACTAAGTTATTCGCTATTGCTACTACACATAAACCATCAAAATTAAAAAAAAAAAAAGGGGATTAACTGCTTTTTAAAAGCATTAGATATTTTTGTGTATGTTATATGTTAATTTGTGTTCTTCAACTTGACATGTTTTTCTTAACAGAACACATCCTTTCAACTTTATGGTGTTTTTCCAAGTGGATGGTCTGGTTGGGGTGGTATGGAACAGAGGTAAGTTAACGACCAAGTCTCCACCTCTCTTCATTCACTCTTTCAACAGCATTATCCCAGATGTAACTGACTTTTGGGTGCAGCTAAGCTGGGTGTGCCAAGAGTGCTTTGCACTGCGTGGCACAAAAACAGCACGCTCCTCCAAGTCAGTAAAGAAGGACAGACAGGCAAGTGATACTGTTGCCCACTGATGTTTCGGTTGTTTATTCAAGTGTCTCTTGACACTCGTGCACTAATTGTCAGTATTACCTCTCAAAGTCGATTAAGAGAGAGATGGAGTGATTTGTGGAGAGGGTTTAAAAGGAGCTGAGTTGGAAGGGGGCGGGGTTAGGAGGCGGGGTGACTGACTGTTTGAAGAGGAGCAAATACTGAGAGCATTTTGCCATTCAGTCCATCTTCACATAGCCATTGGCATTACTGGCCAATCCCCTTACCCCTCTTCCTCTTCTTCCTCCTCCTCCTGCTCTCCCTCCTCCACCACCATCTGCATCTGCCTGTTCTCCTGCTGCTCTGGCCGGTTCAGCGGCCTCGTCATAGCGCAGCCGCAGTGTGTTGCGGATTACCAGACGCTCCACGATGAAGGAGGCGCAGAACCAGGGCAAGGCGTATTCGGCTGTGATCAGACCCATGAAGTTATACTTGAACTGGGAGTAGTCCCAGGGGCAGGCATTAAACTGCCGTAAGAGGAGGCCTGTACCGAACTCCCACAGGTAAGTCCAGAGGGTGTAGATGATGCAGCGCAGTAGCACGGGGCAGCGCCCACGCAGGCGCAGGTACATCCGTTCCACGATCAGGATGCATGTGCCGTAGATGAAGAGAGCCCAGACGCTGGTTACGCCTGGAAACTTCCAGTTGCAGTTGACCACAAACTCCCAGGCAGCTGTGAACATGACCTCACAGAAGTAACCGTGGATGGCGTACAGGTACCAACGAGAGAGCGCGGTCAGAGGCTCTGGGGTCACTGCCGTTGCCATGGTCACTACACTCCTCATTCACTTCTGGACTGTAGGAGAGACAGACTGGATGAGTAAAGACAACAAAAAAACGATTCAAATAGCTTATCAATGATCTGATAGATGCCTGCATTAATGTGTACGGAGCGATGTACATGGGATGCATTTTAGAGTGTGGAAAAGTGATCTCAGTGGTGGAGTGCCAGTCATTTCAACTTGTACGTTTTCAGCGGTGGTTGTCACCAGGCCATCTTTGGGCCTGTGACTTTTTTTTTTTTACATGTGTGTTTTTATGTTTTCCATAAATGAAAAAGCTTAACAGTTGTAATACATAGTAACATACATGTATATGACACAAAGGTTATGCAACTGCAACAGCCCACAATCGCTCATAGTCATTTTTACTAACCTATTGTAAATGCATCAAATTCATCATAAGATGCACTGACCCAACCCTATTGGCCAATCTTGTCAAACTTAACTGCAGTGAGTATAGAAGTACAGCTAGTGTTGTTGTAAAATATTACTGACAGGCAATTTACGTTGAATTTCAGAAATCTATACTATTTTACATATATTTGGGGAACATACAGCAAAAATCTGCCCTAATAAGGTGAACATTCAATTACAAAACATTAGAGTTACCAGTGTGATAATGAATGTGTTTATCCTTGTTTGAGAGCAGGCTAGGAGGTGTGAAGCCAGTTTGGTCTGTCTGTCACATGTCCCTATAGGGTGATCGGAAACCCAAAGATGCTGAGGGAGAAATGTGAGGGGCCGTGTCTATAATGGAGCTGACGTGGCAGAGAGTAAACACACTTTAAGACTATGGCTTCATTCAACAGTGGGAGCACGAGAAATCATCTCTGAACTGCTCTTTCTGAATTTTTCTTTTCTGCTCTATTTAAACATATTTTAGAAAAAACTACATGCAAACGGAACTGTACATAGGACTGTGTCCAGATGCAGCTGTACTTCAGAACTGACTCATTAAATCCACAGAGAAAAACAGCCCTTGGAATGACGTGATACAAATTAAGTAACACATTCATTTGTCTTACATATGTCCAGAAATGTTGTATTTTTAGTGCCAAAAATGTTGATTCCCTACTGGCAAAATTTTTGAGCATGAAACAGTTTACGCAGTGAAACTGATAAACACATATTTAACTGAACAAATTTACTTCATCAGAACTGATCTTTAACAGCATACAAGTATTAGATATACTTGGAAACTATGAAGCTACATAATGTAATCCTTACAATACATTCACAAACATGCTATCCTTCTATGATCTGCCCACGTCATCTCTTCCCTTCCACATGCAACTGTTTGAGACCCCTCAGGGAGTTCTGTCTTTCAAGCAACACATTTCAGGATAAACAACATTAAAAAATAAATTTTAAAAGAGGTGGCAAATCGATTCTAAATGAATTGACCAGTTTTGAAAAGAAGTACTCTCAGGAGAAGTGTTGCATCATGGTGAATGTGATTATTTAATCAACTCAGGGTGATACAATAGCACTCAACACTATCAGTTACGTACAAAATGGAACTGCGAGTCTGTAACTGGCTTTCTGGAAGAACAAAAGCTGCTTTAAACTGCAAGAACAGGCACCATGCCAGACTGACCAGGATTATCACACTTCCCAAAAACAAGGAACAAAGGTTTCATGAAAAAAGCTGCCTGGTCTCTCACTAACCGTTAGTACCACCACCCCCCCCCCCCCCCCCCCCCCCCCCCCCCCCCCACCTTCCTCCTCCATCCTGCTGTCCACCTGGCCAGAGCCTAGGGCTAGTGAGACACAACCAGCAGGAGAGAAACAGACCTGGGTCAGAGGGATAAAAACCGTAATTTGAGAGGATTTAAACCAACCTGCTCTCACATAGACTGGAAGTCCCCACTGTCCGTCGGGATTGAGGACATGGACCAGGATGTCAGAGTGACGCTGGGGTGGCTTACCAGGAAACTCAGGACAACCACTGGGCACAATGCGATCTGTAGAGTCCATAATACAGGGATTACTACTCACACATGTCACTTTGCTTCATCTGTTATACCGTTTCATGAATGAATAAAAGTGACTATATGACTATAACATATAAAACTCAGCGAATTTCATTTGAAAGAATACTTACTTAAAATGCACAGCATTTGAACCGTGTGATGGCACAGCATAAACAGATTTACAGTAAATGCTGCTCTAAAAAGTAAGCAGTGCTTTGATATAACCAGGAAGTAAAGTCTTTCAACAACAACAACAATGAAAGACTGACACTCTTTGTGGTTTATCAGAATACTGAGATGTATGCGCAAGAGGACTAGCCAACTATTTCATGTATGTACAGCTGATGCCAAAAAGCATCCCTCATTGTCTATATGCTGAGACCGTAACATGTCATTCAAAAGGAATTATGCGGATGGAATGTGAATGGAAAATTTTACAAGGAATATTTACCACAGTATTGAGTAATATGACACAAGCTCAGGTCCTGGCCTTGTTTGACCTCAAGGCAAAGGAAGGACATGGTGAAGGCTGTCTAGCGTAAAGCCTCATGTCTGGTGTTTATTTGTTATGCGACCAGCCCATCCCCCTTCTTCCACTGGCTCTCCAGCCAGCTCTAGTATTGATCTATAGCGTGTTAGTCCTTGGCTGACCCTATCAGTGAAAAATGAGTCCTTTAGCTCAAGCCCAGCAGAAGAAGCAGAGACACGAGGATTACCTTAAAGCCCACATTCTCCTTAGCTGTCAGGCTCCAAGTTGAAAATTATGCGATTAGATTGGGATACCGTTTGATAGAGAACCTGTCAAGATTCCCCGTCTTGACAGGTCTACTCTCCTGCTCTCTATTTACTCTCCTGCTCCTGAGATTCACTCCCCTGCTCTCTATCTTCAGAGTGGGCCAGTGCTCTGAGTTCCCGCCACTGTGTCCCTTGACTCTGTACAACACAAATGGCAACGGATCAATAGCAAAAATATGGCAATTACTCCAGGAGAGTGACTTAGTACCAGCCATCAAGCAAGCACTGGTCACCAGATTCTATGAGCAGTGATGGGTTCCTGAAGAAGATGACTGTGTATAGCTGCTACAACGATAAGGCTCAAAATATTGATAGTTTAAATTGTACAACAACAGCCACAATCTACATGAATGCTGACATTTCACACAGCTACAGTTCATCAAAGGTGATTCTCAGGCCACTGATACTTGTGGCTTAGAACACTGAAAGAAAAAGGCACTCAATCTGTGAGAAAAAAGGAAGAAACTATGGAGTTTTAGACCACGATGAACAAAGTGGGTATTATTTGGTACACGGTTTCTGGAAGTTTCAGATGGTGAGAAGGGACCAAGGGACTGCTTGTTTTGCAAAATGTTATGAGGCCTGTCACAGTGGTGCTACTACCCACATACATTGGCAGGCTCTAACTTGATAAAAGCTGAACTGCTCTAGCAGCAGAAATGTGTTGGCCAGGTTTCAATCATTTTGTAACATTTCACTAAGACACTCCTGGTTTCTGTGGTTTAGGCACAAGATGTTTGACAGCTCTTACGAGTTGCGGTGGTGTTTTTTCCTCTCTTTTCATGGTTTGCATCCCTTTAAAAAAATCCTTTAAAGATATCATCATTCCGACTGAGTAGATGTTTTTTTTTTCAGCATTTGTAATCATGAACTCTGAGTCTTCATACCACCTCTGTTGATGGAACTGTGGGATCTTAGCCCTTTCTGTTTAATGAACTACCCACGCAAACTGGAGCTAAGCCCCTGTAGTCTGCATACCATATGGGTCATGATCATGAGATTAGGAACTTTAAGAGCTTAAGAAAGAATGGGTTTAGCCACATGGCTATGGTGGCAAGCCATATACTTTGATTTTTTCCCCCACTGTCACATGCATCGGTGACCAGATCTCTCAGATCTGTTCATTTTCTTCACCACTGCAGTCATATATGTACAGACAGATAACCGCAACCACTTACCATTATAAACCTACTTCAACCTCCTATTGACAAGGTTGGAATTTTAAATTGAGCTTTGATGTTTAAAAAAGGCGTACTATGCAAAAACGTTCCATGTCAAATCTCTCATTTTTAATCAGCGGAGTTCTAGTGGTAATAATGTCTTTGATCTCTTCAGGTGGGCTTAGCTCAAGGACAACGTTGCATCAGTAGCAATGAGAGCACAGGGGGAATGAAAGAGGAAAGCATAAACGTTAATTCATGAGGCAACCACTGAGCAGTCTTTTTATGTACACCGTCGTTGGCGTTTATTGTGCCAGATCCGTAAAATGACAAAAAAGTAGCGTCTGATGCCTTAATTGCTTGCCCTATCAATGTTAAGGAAAGGTGAGAACGCTTCTCAGTTATCTCTCCCGCATTTGAGGAGGAATCCAGCTCACTTCCAAAGTTCGGAGATGACACCACTTTTCCTAACTGTTTTACAATGGAAGTCCAACGCAAAGCAGTCTTGACTATACGTAAAGGAACTACAAATTATCAAGCCGTTGAAAATTTGTAAACAGCGTCTGACATTTCTGCATGCACTTCACTGAACCGTTACCGTGCATCTGACCAGTTCTGTCGTGACAGCGCCGGTCAGATGTACAGGCCCAGGTGGGATCAGAGCGCAGCATCACTGCACCGGACGCTATCACCAACAAGCGGAGCAGTGCGTCAGGCAACCCATAAAGCCATAACTACTTCAAATGCAAGTATCATTGAGTCAACATATGCTTCATAACACTAAGAAAATTCGCAGGCCTACATTTAACACACATTTATTCATAACACGATACCAGACTTTACAACGCCATGACAAAATTCAACGATCTATGAGATATTCGTCGAAATAAAAATTTTTAAAAAAGCTGTCGTTTAAGAACCATCGAGAGGAAGGCAAATGTTGTTCCGGAATGATTCACTGAGGAAATAAACATTAGTCGACTAAGCATCATATCAGCTCAAAAAACAATCGTTCTCTGAATGACCGAACGACTGTGGAAATGGGACATCCGAGATGCTAGTACGGAGGCTACAAAATTCCCGAACTGATGAGTCCCATCTTTCACGGGAAAAATGTATCACTGCCTCTAGAGTCAATGACCGACAGCCGGAAAACAAATACGGTTAGTGTTCGGACACGTCCATGATTTAAAAATGCGAACATGTAGTGACGTCTTAGTTCGGAGTACAATTTACATCTTTTTGTGATCCGTGGACGTCAACTTCCTCAGCACGATAACAAAACAATCAAAAAAACATTTTTTTTTGCTTACCGTGTAATTATTCTTTAATTGTAGATTCTGTCGGATCGGGCCTCTGAAAATGCATTGTAGACTGATAAACGTTAAAAAATGGAAATCGTTTCACTTGCCCCCGCACTTCCCCCGGCTTTCCCCTCTCTCTACCCCGTAGTCTCCAATGAAAATTGACACATTTTACTTCACTGCAGCAGTAACAGCACATGCTCAGAGACGGGCTTTGGCTTCCAGCTCGCAGCTCTAGCGTCCATGTTTAACCGTTTCACTGCTAGTATACTTGGCACCTCAGCGACATGTTAGTTACGGTGACATGGGCGACCTTTCTGATTTTTCTGCCATTTTATGGTAAAATAAGCATCTTTAAGTTCAGCTCTATTCCAATGCAATATAAATTTCTGCGCTTACTTTTCGACTTCTTTTGGTGTTTTGACAAAGCTCGTGGTATGTTTTGAACGGTAATTTGTTGTTACATCCCCTTTAGCACACCTTTAAACAAAAGGTGTGCGATTAATCTTACTTAAACTACCTGCACTGATGCAACAGGGTTGAACTAAGGCTGATAGCATTTTTATATGGGTATAATTAATAATTGTACGTCATCGGCTGTATAGAATACAACAATTCTCAGAACACCTGGTTATTCAGACAAAAACGTAGTGCTTTTACGTAACAGAGATGATGAAAGTGGCAGGAGACACTGCTTTTTATTAATGCAGGCTCCACAAAGATATTAATATTTAAAGAGTCGACTGTGGAGTAAGGTAGGGATGTATTGTGTATCACGACTACTCACAGACGGGTTTTGACCATCACCCCTCTTAAAAGTTCAGTAGTGTGTAGAAATTGAACCTTAACAACATGGACAAATGACTGTCATGGTTAAGAAGGTGCGTTGTATTTATCCTTTGAACTTCACTGTCCATGAGGAGTACCATTTCAGTTTTCAAACATCTCAACATACTGTTGCATTTTAGTAGGTCAATTCAGTTGTTTATATCATTACAAAAAAAGAGCATCTTCAAAGAATATCCTGTACATGGGAAATCCATTATGACAAGCATTGTTAACCAACTGGAGGCCCAAAATGCACCACTGTACAAAACGCCTCTGTCTCTCCATTTACATATTCACAAAAGAGAAGCAACCAATTTTTTTTTAATTGCACCATAGAGGCTTGAGACGCAGTACTTGTGAAAAAAGGTAGAAAAACAGCATGTACCATTGTCTTTCTCAATAAGTAAATCCTCTATGGCCAAAAGGCAGGGTGGCTTCACAAAACAGAGGAATACTAGAAGCGGTCCAAACAAAAAGAAACAGAATCAAACGGCTTATCCATTTCCACATTAGAGCAGTTTTAGATTTGTTGGAGAGAAAGAAAAAAAAAATCGCAAGTGGCTTTATATTTTACAGTCCTTCAGTTCAGGTTTTCCAAACAGTTTGTCTCCAGAAACATAAAGTTTCTTCGTTTATCAACAATTAACTGATAAGCGAATGGTTACAGTTGGTAAAAAAGAGCAATAATAATAATACTTATAATAATTATAATAATTACAATGACAGAAATAACAAGAATGGCAAACAGTAAACACAGTCCTTTACAGTCAGGTCAGTCTTATTATATTGTCATAACCTTTTACAACCCAAACAGACATAGTTTGGTCTTAAAAAGGACGCAAGCTCAACATTGGATCACACTGACAAGTTCATCGGTGGCCCGTTGGCCTTTTCTCAAGTCCTTCTGTTTCAGAGGGTTGGATAACACCATGTCATTTATCTGCAGGAGAAAGACAAAGAAAAATGTCTGTGATTTTGTTCCTGCAGAGTCCTTCCACTGAATTATTCAAAGTAGATGAAGGGCGTTTTCTTTCTTTTTTTAATCCCTCACCTCATCTCCATGCTGGAATGAAGGGGTCAGAGGTCGAGTCAAAGGTCAGTCCAATTCATGCACCTCGTCCTGCATGGCTGCGGAGGTGCGGCCCGGCTCAGAGACCCGTTTACTCATGATATCCCACTGAGGGGCCAACACTTTGGCTTTGGTTCCTGCGAGTGCAAGAGAAAGGGGGCGGGAGGTTAATTTGAGAGTTCACATAAATCATCTAAATACTCATCTAAGACTCTGTAGTACTCCATATTAACCTGAAAGTCAACACTCTTCTGTGACATGTTTGGATTACAGTGTTTCTGTCCCCCTACTGGTTACAGAGGTTACTGCATCAAAAAGGTGTATATCTTTCAACACATAAACTCTCTCCGGGTCTTTGACGCCAACAAGCCATAAAATTGGCAGATTATTTCACTCTTAAACGATAACTGTATGATACAAGTAACTGACATAATATACAGCTAAATGGAGCATTATGTAAAACTGGGTTTAAAAAAAGAACAACAAATAAGGCCAATGGAAAAAAAAAAACAAAACAGTACTGCTGTAAACTAGGGCTTACGTGACAATGAAATCATTGTTTTCTTTCAGACAATGGACAGAGTTTACAACAAGAACAGAAATGTTCTCCAACGTGTCTTATGAGGGCATGTGGTAATATAAGATGCTTCAGATCTCAGTAATAGGTGTGATATTTTTCTTGGAAGAGGCTTTAAGGGTGGCGATGCCCCACAGGACACACCCCTCCATGTAAGCATTGGCACAAATCTGTTACCATGACAACTCTGACTGTGACCTGGAGCAACACAAGTCACTCAGATAAGAGACAGATGAAGGGATGGAGAGAGATAAAGAGATAAACTCAGTGGGTGAGAGAGAGAGAACTAGTGAGGGAAAAAGAGGAGAGACCAGCGGGTACAGGCCTATGAGAAGTGAATGATAAATAAGTAAAAGGAATAAATTCTGATACAGAGGTACGACAAAGTTCTGACAGGAAAGCAGACACTCGTATGTCTCAAATCCTCAAAAAACAGAACATTGTTTAAGGCTTTTTTTTTTTTTTTTACATAGAGTAAAGGATGTGCTTCTTTCTGCCAGTCCTCTTTTTCCTAATCTTTCTCTCACCATCGAGACCATTGTGCTGCTCATAGGTGCGTTTGCCCAGAATCGTGGGCGAGCCGTTGTTAAGGATAGGCGATGACTTGATGGGCGTCAGGCTGCCAGTGGAGATACTGGCTCCACGAGGAGGCTCCGGTTTGGGCAGGCATGGGTGGGCCTCTGCCGGAAAGAGCAGATTAAAAAGTAGATGGAGGAAGAGCGAATTTTAGTAAGAGCAAAAACTGATATTCTGGGCCTTGAGAAGTATCATATAAATACAGAACTTTCTGTGTCTCTCAAGGTACGTCTTTGAAAAATTCATATTTGAATTAAGGCAGTATGTTCTTCTGATGCAAAGGTCTTGCAAAGGATTTGGCCACTTATTGTAATAATACTACACAACTACACAATTAATACTAATTGTTAAACAATCATATCTAAATAACACTTTAAATCGGTCTATTATGTACAGACTGTAGAAAATCATTCCTGGGCTGTCCATATTATCTAAATAAAAATCTGATCTCATTTCCACCTACCCAAATATCTGACCACAGATTCCAAAGGCTTCCGCTCAGACTGTTTCAAAGCTATAGGCTTTTTGGACATATCTGGCAACCGCACCGCACCTGCAAACAGACCCACGCATAATTTAATGCAATACATGTGTAAGACCTTTACATCACACCATGGCACGACACACTCATTTCAGTCACAAATGAAAGCTATACAAAATGATACTAGAAAAGCATGTAGTCATCATCAATTATGTATACCTACACACAGAATTTCATTAATGCAAAGAAAGAATTTTAATTTGAATCTATATTTATATGTATAAGCTTATTATATTCTGCACTGCGATACTCCACTGCAGACAGGTTATAGCCGTGACATCACAAAAACAGGTGAACTTACACTCTGCTTTAATGGCGGCCGTGTTGACTGGTGTGTAGGGGTGTCTGGCCAGGTATCTGGACCTCAGCAGGTCCTGACAGACGCGGCGGGCGAACCTGGTCAGCTGAGAGGTCTGCAGGTAGAAGGCCTGCCTGGTTTTCACGGCAAACTTCGGGCTACCACTGTGTCTCACCGGCAAAGAGTGAGGGCTCTGACAGCCAGAGAGAAAAGACAGTAAGAGAGTGACAAGGAGAAAAAAAAACACACAACAGCATGAGGATGTGACAGTGTCAGAAAAAAAGACAGAAAACAGTGTAAACAGTTGCACGCACAGTGAATATGGTATATTTTATAAAGAGATTAGTTTTTCCAGGTCCAGTTCTTTTTTTAATGGAAAGCTTTTTAGACTAACACAAAACGAGAAGCACAGTGATTACTCAAGGAGAGAGAGAGAGATGAAGAGAGAGAAAAATAGGGTCATGAGGTCTGTTCTTATTCATCAATTAATCATCGTAGTTAAAGTCTCTTTCCTCGTGAGTGTCATTAAGCTTAGCTAAGTATTACTGAAGTTGCAGCATGATTTCTCTGACAGTCCATGTTCTAACGGAGTAATACTCACCATGTTGTTCCGGTTGGGTCCGGGTCTTTCTCCATCCAGTCGCGTGGGCATCTTAAGTCCACCGTACTTCTTCCAGTAGGTCCAGCACGAGGCGCACAGTCGACACTGCATGTTTGGAGGACCCCAAGAGTACCACTGGTATGAGTTGGTGGCTTCACAAAGTCAAACACACACAGAGACGAAGAGAGAAAGAGAAAGAGTTGAAAACATGTAAGCACACAGTACATTCATCAGTGTTGTCTCTGACCATGCAGTTCTATATGGCATTACTGTGACAGTCTAACGTGGTAGATACTTACTATAGCAGCTCTCACAGGCCCGTCCCAATGCAGCGGGCTGCCCTGGCGGACCAGGCACTGCCCCGGCTCCGTTCACAAGGCCCGCCTTCACGCTGTTCACACTCAGCTGGTTGGGATTGGGCTTGTTGCTATGGTAACCAAAGTAGAGCGGGGACATGTCACAATAGGCAGAAGATTTCATTTAGTGTGACTACTCCAAAAAAACTGCACTGAAACTCGAAGTCTTATGAAAGCAAGATGTTTCCTTGGGGTGGTAACTCACTAGTTAGGGATGTAGACTTGCTTCAGTTTGCTCTCTGCTTCTGCTGCTTTTAACCGTTTCTGAAAAAAAAAAAAAAAGGGCAAAAAAAAAACAACCAAAGTGGTATGGGAGTCATCCTCACATCAACATAATCAATATAGTACACAACTGTCATTCGGGATATAATTATAATGGACTGTCATAAAGAGTACCTGCTGTACATATCTGTCTGTGGTTTTCCACATGTAGTAATATTCAATAATACTCGTCAGAGACTTCCAAGGGAGCTGCAGACAGGAAGACAAAAGGCTCTTCATTAAAATGAGTATCACATTTACCACCTTAATAACTAAGCTCACATTTCATGTGGAGGATTTGCAAACTGAACTGGTGCCTTGATTAATGAGGGATATTTTCCCCCCTCATTTCCCTCCCAATTGACACAAGCTAATTAGGCATGATCTTTAAGTGCAACTCTCCTATGATGGCCACTTTTAGTCTGGGAGGGGAGGAAGATTAAAACCGGTTTCCTCCAGGACGTGTGACGTCAACGACCACATCTCTGTGAGCACCACCTTCAGTTTCTGTTTTCCGTCTCCACCCGCAAGCTCATACACACGTGTTACAAGCGCGTCACATGGCAACAAGAAGGAGGGGGACCAGCGCAATCACAACCACCCAAGGGAAGGCAGTCAAATGTGTTCTGTGGGTCTGTCTGCCAATAATGGTAAATGGGGATTTGAGCCACTGATTCTAAGATATGAGATGTCTGCACTGCAAGGCAACGGTTTAATTAGTGAGGAATTCTCTGTCACAGCATTTTCAATTAGAAGTCCACATCCCTGTTTAAATGAGTGTTCTGAGCACACTCAGTACTTTGGAACCAAATTATGTGTTGAGGATCAGATCCAACATTAAGTCAGAACTCCACAGCTATAGTCTTTGTGATTGTTCAAAAAAAAAAAAGTGGGTGTGTTTTCCACTGTTGGCCACTCCCTGTCTTTCCAAGCTGTACTTTTGAGAAGAGACACCGAGCTGAAAAAAAGCTGCAGGCTGCATTTACACCGATTCATCAGCAGGTGGCAGAGTTAAGCACGTGTGCTTCTAAGATCGGCTCAGACCAAAGATGTCGACTGAACGATTCGGAAGCCGTTCAAAGCCAGGGCATTGTGCAATGTTCATTAAACACAGTCTAAACAATCAGCTAAACAATGTCTCTTTCTTTACTCACAAAGTCTTGCTGGATGTCAGTGAAGTCCTTGCCATATTTTTCCAGTGCCTCCTCGAAAAGGTTGGCCTCAGACGCGCTCCACTCCTCCATCTCGTCCCGACACAGAACCGGACCGCCCTGGGGCACCAGGGCCGCGATGGCACGGGTCATGTCATAACCTGTGTTATGCAGTGTGTCCATGGCGTGGAACTGAGGGCGGCAAGAGAACAGGATGTTCACCGGACGCTATTCCCCAAAATGACAATGTGATACACGTTCAGAAACTGAGATAAAGCCAATACGATTCCTCCAACTTCTGCCGATGAGGAACAGCGTACGAGCGGAGATTTCACAACTGTAATATCATCTCTGTAGTATACACGGTAGTCTATGCACTGGGAGTGTTAGTACAAACACAGAATATCTAGGGTTCTTATTTCTCTCTTCCTCTCTCTCCCTCTGTGAGTGTGTGTGCGTGTGTGTGTGTCCTTGAGTTGCATTGTGTATGTTTATGCATGTGTGTTGCCCCTTTGCTGTTTTCCTGTATGTTTTATATATGAGGCACAGAGGTAGACAGGGATTGCAGTCTGCAGTCTAAACCAGAGCCGCCAACACACATAGGTCTGCTGTGCAATTCTGCCCTGCTTCTGTAACCCAGCAGCTTCTACAGTTTAACTCACCGCAAATGTACAACATGGTAGCAAAGGCTCATTTTCGTGCAACAGTTGGTTATAATCATGAAGAAAGCCAAATATGGAATTATATATGGGGAAAAGCATTTCAAACATCTTTAACCAAAATACAGTAGGTTATATATTGTTTTTTTTCCACACCACAAATTTTTTATCAGGGGATCTTGGTTACTGTCAAGACTTCACAATCATACAGCAATATTCAGACAGAACATATGGGGAAACCATTCAAAGGAAATACTGTCCTGTTACTGTAGAAGACCTGAATAAGAATTTGCACATTACAGTTTCTAAGAGAGTTATTAAAGTCAATACAACTGTGAATAGTGTGAGCAAAGCATTTATTCTTTCACTTTTCACTCCAGCACAGCTCCTATAGAGCTTTGTCCTGTAGAGTCCTGAGAGAATCCAGAGGAACTGAGAGTAGGCCAGAGAGCAGACTGACTCACCAGAGTGATGTCTCTAGAGGCAGCTGCAGCACTCATGTGCAGACTGGGCTGTCGAACCGAACTACTGCAGTCCAGAGCACGGGCAAATGTACCAACTGACCTGAGAGAGAGAGAGAGAGAGAGAAACAGAAAGAGAAAGAAAGAGAGAGAGAAAGAGAAAGAAAGAGAGAGAGAGAGAGAAAGAGACAGAGAGAGAGAGAGAAAGAGACAGAGAGAGAGAGAGAGAGAGAGAGAGAAAGAGAGGTGGGGGGAAGAGAATTGGACATAGAACAGTCACAATCAAAAACCAATATATCACTGAAGACCCTTGAGAATTAATGCTAGGGATGGTCATACGACAACTGTTGAATTGAAAGTCGCAGATTTTGGCATGCTTACCGAGCCACTACGAGGAACTGGTCAATCTGTTTCTCAGTGAGGGGACTGCTGGGGTCCCATACCTTCTCTTCCAGTTTAGACAGATCTCTGCCATCATCTTCACCTAGTAAATTAACAACCCAAATATCACACTTGTCTTACTACAGGCATGGGCTGCCAAGCCATCCTACAGTCTGTCCTGCTAGACTGACATACCTAATGTTCTACAGAAACTAATGAGGAAAGAGCATGTTTTCAGTATCCATATAACTTATGAGAAAAAAATTGAATAAAATAAAAGGGTCAAAAAATAAGTAACAGAACAAATACATTATTAAATAAATAAACTGGATTTTAAGTCAGATTTTTAGTATATGTTCCTATGTATGTGTAAGTATAGTTATTTCTGCCAGTATACCAAATTTATACAAATACATATTTGCAGTATAGCATTTAAAGCATTTACCCGTTAATTCATTCATTACTGACCCTTTCATTGATTTATGAGTCCCCTCCCCCTTTCTTTCTTTAGTTCAGTTTACTTTATGGTTCTAATTCCTTCACTGGGTATATTGCTGTATTGTTATAAATGACATGTAGGCTTTCTTCTATGATAAACGTAAAGACTCAGGTGCTGATATGCAATTTGTTATGTTTTCTCTTTTATAATACTTGTTCTTGTTTACAGAGCAATAGACCACCAAAAGCACAACTCAAAACACAACTGTTTTTATTTAAAATGAATCACTGGTAATGTATACGATTTAACTAAGCTGGCAGACATGCAGAAAACCTCATGTTTCCATTTCTTTTGTAACTTCTAACATTGTGCAACGTATGACTCTTTGGTGAGAGCAAAAGAGCAAAGCCTTGCAAAGCAATTTCAAACCACATCTAAGCTTGTCTATGGCTTTGTCGCCCACAGGTTCACACCCGTCTGCTTTTAGCCTGGTCTGACTGCAGTGTATTCAGACCGAGGCCTACCCTCTTTCAGCAGGTCTGTGATGTCTGCCTGGTACTTATTCCCCACTCTGATCTCTCCCTTATCAGCCAACAGCGTCTTCTGCTGAGGGTCATAGACCAGTGAATAGAAAAAGGCATCCTGAAGAGGAAAACAAAGAAACAGAGAAAAAGGAAAAGAGAGACTGTGAGCATTAGATACAGACAGAGACGGGTGTGTGTGAGTGTGTGTGTGTGTGTGTGTGCTGTAGTTCTGGCTTCACTCTAAGTTGGAGTCTCTAGTCTCCTCATTACAGAATGAGAAGAGAACATTCTGGGTCAACATACTGAATTATTCATTTAGAACAAGACTCAAAACTAGCTCTCATACACACACACACACTCATGTGCACACATGCACACACACACACACACACACACACACACACACACAACTTTCTTATATACAGCGACCATAGCACAAACGCACGCATGCACGCACGCGCACACACACACACACACACACACACACACACAAAAAGAAATTCTGCAACATACTCTGACTATGGCAAACACATGGCTCACCACACCACCAGACATCTCTCACACGAAAACAAAGTCACGAAGCTACACACCTCTCTGTCCAGATAGGACTTCAGGGCCTCTGTTTCATTAAGGAGAGTAACACAGCACTTTCCCCTGAAAGGACCCAGTTAAACAACACATTAATCAACAACACACACACGATCAGACACCAGTCAAATCTTACCATCTGATCACACCGTGGCATGTGCTCCTAAAAAGATTTTACTGTTAACATTCCAAAATGTTAAACCCGAATGACTATGAATATCCATGGGCATTAATCAATTCTGCTAAAACTCATTTTAACCCCTGTGAATGTAATAATGATGATGATCAACCTAAAGTGAGAATCATTTCATGGCTCAGTTAATTAACTGATACATTATGTAAAAGTGATGAGCTGAAAAGAACTGTACAGACCTCTCTAGAGGTTAAATCAGAACAGGTTAAAGGAAGATGCAGGATAAAATAATAATCAAAAATTAAAATGACAAACCAATTGCATAAGAATGTGATAACTGATTTAATGATTTCTCAGGTCTGTGAGAATGATGGCAACGCTGATGGGGGGGGGGGGGGGGGGGGGGGAGAGCAATACAGCCTTACACTTAAATCACTGTATCTCCCAAACTCTGGACGATAACCATATCCTAATACAACATTTCTTTCTGAATCACGGTGACACTTACTTGTCTAAATCAGTCAAAGGTGGTTGCATTGGATTAAACATACGTGACAACGACATTTTGTGTTTTTACCTTTTTTTCCTGGATTTTCACCCATTTTTATCCGAATTTGGACAATCCAATCTCCCTGTATCCTCACAAATCCCCACTTTCTCATATTTATGGAGTTTGACATCCATGCAAAATATTCAAGATTTATGCAAAATATGCAGCACCATGGGACACTGACAACATAATTATGACTGTGTCTGCTCCTTGTGCTGTCTTGTTAAGCCATCTTACTATGAGATTGAGAAATGTACAGATTAATTGGCCAAATAATTGATCAATTAATTGACCGATTGACCAATGACTGGATTACTTAACTGTGATTAACTTGTTCAACTACTGTTCAAAGATTAACGTGTTCAGCTGTTATTTCTGCCTCTTGACTAATTGACTTTATCAAAGGTTAAACAATTTGGGATGTTAAATGACGCATACAGTAGTCTAACAGATACGTCGGCATTCATTAAATTATTTTTCATTGGTATACTTAGCATCCAACCTCCTTTTATGGGAAAAATTACCACAATAAGACAGAAAACAAATTACGGACATTTGTCTTCAAATTTCAGTTTCATTTTGGCAAACAGATCAGAGGAAACTACAGGACGATAAAAAGCAATCCTTAGCGATACCAATTCTTGCACCTATATCCATGCACTGAGACTAGAGTTTGTGTAAAAGCAGAATAGCATGTCTAACCTGATGTGTGTATATAAGGAGAATAGCATGTCTAACCTGATGTGTGCATATAAGCAGAGTAGCATGTCTAACCTGATGTGTGTATTTAAGGAGAACAGCATGTCTAACCTGATGTGTATGAATAAGCAGAGCAGCATGTCTAACCTGATGTGTGTATATAAGGAGAACAGCATGTCTAACCTGATATGTGCATATAAGCAGAGTAGCATGTCTAACCTGATGTGTGTATATAAGGAGAATAGCATGTCTAACCTCATGTGTGTATTTAAGGAGAACAGCATGTCTAACCTGATATGTGCATATAAGCAGAGTAGCATGTCTAACCTGATGTGTGTATATAAGGAGAATAGCATGTCTAACCTCATGTGTGTATATAAGGAGAACAGCATGTCTAACCTCATGTGTGTATATAAGCAGAGTAGCATGTCTAACCTGATGTGTGTATATAAGGAGAATAGCATGTCTAACCTGATGTGTGTTGCAGGTAAGGACTCTAACTGCCTGGAGAGAAAGAGCTCTCTGTGTCGCAGCTGATGTTTCTGTTTTTCAGGCAAGTCCACCATCTCTGGGTTCTCCATCTCCTCCTCCATCTCTCCTGCAGTCACAGGTCAGAAACAAACACGTTGGTCACTACTGTACTGATGGATGTCACAGCAGTGGTTCTGTCTGATGTGGATTGAGAGTTTGAATTGTACAGCTCATAAACCTGTGTACCTTAGCATTACACATGTATATACAAGCCCAGTGGATGAGTTTGGAGTTTGAAAAGGACTAAGAAGGTTGTGAACAGGAATGTAAAAAGGAGGGAACCTTACTCATGTCAAACACAGTTAAGATGCTGATTTTATGCTACAAATAACAATGATTATTAGCAACTCCAAACTAAGAGTTAGGGAACATATGGCACGTCTTGTCTCATTTCATTTCAGCATTTCAACACTGTCTCTCTTTCTTTCTTTTAAGAGGAGTTACTTTATTCTTGCCGAGGAAAACGTGAATTTGAATTGTCCCAAATGCAGCCTATGGATTGAGGGTGTTGAGAAGAGAATGGTAAATGAAAGAGAAGTTGAGGAGATCTGTGAAAGTGGGAGGGCGGGTGGGTGGGTGAGAGCTTGAGAGAGAGGGGGAGAGAGAGACAGAGAGAGAGGGAGAGATGGAGAGAGAGAAACGGAGAGAGAAAGACAGAGAGACAGGCAGAGAGAGAGAGAGAGAGAGAGAGAGAGAGGGAAAGAGAGAGAGAGGGGGGGCAGTGAATGTAGTCCAATTCATTTGGAGTTTCATTAGAAAAAGAGAGAGAGGGAGAGATGGAGAGAGAGAAACAGAGAGAGAAAGACAGAGAGACAGGCAGAGAGAGAGAGGGGGGGGGGGGGGAGAGGGGGGGGCAGTGAATGTAGTCCAATTCATTTGGAGTTTCATTAGAAAAAGAGAGAGAGAGGGAGAGATGGAGAGAGAGAAACGGAGAGAGAAAGACAGAGAGACAGGCAGAGAGAGAGAGAGAGAGAGAGAGAGAAGGGCAGGGAGCAGAACAAAAGCAATCAAGGGATTTTCTCGGGAAAAAAAGATGTGTGTCCAAAATCAATACACATTCCCTCCTCTTCCTCACCCTTTCTAGTATTCTGAGCACATCACACGATCTCTCTCACTCTCACCAATTTTCTCCTCCTTTAACACACCGTACACACACACACACACAGACACACAAATATAACACAAGAAAACATAACTGTACAGTCACTCAACACACTAGATAGACGACTACCTTATTATTGCTCTATACACTGCTCTATAGCACTGATCTCCTCTGCACTGACAGAGTGAAAGACAGACAGAGAAATGAAGGAAGAGAGACAGACAGATGGGCAGGCACATGTAGGAACACACGAAACACACAGAGACAGAGAGAGAAAGAGAGAAGCAGACATGCAGAAGCACACAGAGAGAGAGAGAGAGAGAGAGCACGAGAGAAAGGCAAAGAGAAAGAGTGAGTGGTGTGTAACAGAGGGTAACAGAGAGAGAGAGAGCAGAGGCCAGAGAGCAGGACAGTCTATGTGTGTCCTTGAGTCGAACCACAGGAGGTGATTTGACTAACCCATAGCCTGGTCTTAAGTCAGAGAAGCAAGTGGACTGTTGCCACTGCCTCCCTCAACGCTCCACAAATTAGCCTCCATCTCACCTGTCCCAACCAATGATCAATTATTGATGAATGCATCACCTTACCAGGCAGAGGCAGAGGCAGAGGGGAGGCAGAGACAGGGGCAGAGGCAGAGACAGAGGGGGGGGGGGGGGGGGGGGGGGCAGAGGCAGAGACAGAGGCGGGGGGGGGCAGAGGCAGAGGGGAGGCAGAGGCAGAGGCAGAGGCAGAGACAGAGGCAGAGGGGAGGCAGAGGCAGAGGCAGAGGCAGAGGCAGAGACAGAGGCGGGGGGGGGAGCAGAGGCAGAGACAGAGGCGGGGGGGGGCAGAGGCGGGGGGGAGGCAGAGACAGAGGCAGAGGCAGGGGGGGGGCAGAGGCAGAGGCAGAGGCAGAGACAGAGACAGAGGCGGGGGGGGGGAGCAGAGGCAGAGACAGAGGCGGGGGGGGGCAGAGGCGGGGGGGAGGCAGAGACAGAGGCAGAGGCAGGGGGGGGGCAGAGGCAGAGGCGGGGGGGGGGGCAGAGACAGAGGCAGAGGGGAGGCAGAGGCAGAGACAGAGGCGGGGGGGGGCAGAGACAGAGACAGAGGCAGAGGGGAGGCAGAGGCAGAGGCAGAGGCAGAGGCAGAGACAGAGGCAGAGGGGAGGCAGAGGCAGGGGGGGGCAGAGGCAGAGACAGAGGCGGGGGGGGGCAGAGGCAGAGACAGAGGCAGAGACAGAGGCAGAGGGGAGGCAGAGGCAGGGGGGGGGGCAGAGGCAGAGACAGAGGCGGGGGGGGGCAGAGGCAGAGACAGAGGCAGAGACAGAGACAGAGGCAGAGGGGAGGCAGAGGCAGAGACAGAGGCGGGGGGGGCAGAGACAGAGACAGAGGCGGGGGGGGGGCAGAGGCAGAGGGGAGGCAGAGACAGAGGCAGAAGCAGAGGGGAGGCAGAGGGGAGGCAGAGGCAGAGGCAGAGGGGGGGGGGTGAAGAGAAGTAGGTAGTAGAAAGCAGAGAAGCCACCATGTTTTCTGACTCATCGTGAATGAGCAAAAGAGATCCATTCTGTCTATGACTGACCAGTGCCTCTGAACACTCTAGAGTGTGGTAGAGACAGGAACACACACACATAAACATACAAAGACAGAAGGGGGGGCGGGGGGGTTGAAGAGTACAGAAGCACAGACAGAATCCCACCATGCCTTCCTTCTCAGTGCGGGTCCACTACTCATCAGCTTCAAACTGATTTATACAGAGACACACAACTGTCTTTATGTCCAAACAAGCACTTACCACTGACTTTCATTTTTTATAACTATAGATTAATTACATGTCTCTAACCATACCTAAATAAATATTTTGTCTCAGACAAGTTATTTTCTTGAACGACAGTTTTCCTAAGTGTGGACCAAACAAATGTCCCAACGTTTAAGATACTTCTGTCCATATAAGGACATATGGTTCCCACAATGCCACAACAACCTAAACCATACACATACACACACACACACACACACACACACACATAGATACACTGAGTTTACTTTGCAGAATGACCAGGGCAAAAAACAGTCTTCCTTGTATCAGGTGTGAACATGGGTTTTGCACAGAAACCACATTCAAACTCTGGGCTCAGTGGGTGACGGAGGAGGTTTTTCAGGACTTTAGGGAGCAGGTTAGTTCTCCCTCTTTCTGCCTCTGCAAAACATGAGCAACATGACAACATGGCTGCTAAGGAGCTCCAAATCCAGAGGGAGGGAGGAGTCAGGGGCCAGCATCATAGAAAGCAAAATATTTAATCTGTGACTCACCACAGACATGCAGGCACACACACACACACACACACACACACAGACACACACAGACACACACACACAGACACAGTCTCAACTGACTCTCCCAGCAGGCTGCAATACTCTAGCATGGAGTGAGGGAAGTTTACGCCAAACAAACGCAGCTTGGCTCAATCAGGGATCATCAAATGGCTCCCAAAAACTTGGAACTTCAAAACAGGGCCCTCAACTCTTCCCCCTCCGTCCTCTCATAGGCTGTCACATAAGCAGATGAGACCAGTCATGAGGGGATTCTAGTTTTTTGGGGTTTTTTCCCCCCCTGGCGTTTTCGTCTCTCATAGCTGTCCCTTTTCTATCAATCCACCCATCCATCTCCACTCTTCCTCCCTTTTTCTCCACCGGTCTCTCCTCCGTGCCTCTCTCGTGTGTGTGTGTGTGTGTGTGTGCTGGGAGCTGAAACACACAGGCAGGATGCAGGCCACACCCATGCCGTGCACAGCCATTCCTGCCATGCATTTTTCACATATTGCAAATGTCTGGGAGTCCATGGAGGGACTGCTGGCAGAGCACAGAAGGGGAAAAAGAGAAAGGGGAAGAAAGGGAATTTGGAGGCCCGCAATCGCGCACGCACACACACACACACACACACACACACACACACACACACTCGCATACAGTGGTCTAACCACATACACACCCAGACGCGCACACACACAAAACTCTTCCTCACTGATCTTGTGTGGTCCACATGAAAAAACAGTCCCAGTGGCCTTTGACTAGAGCTCCTGCAGTGTAGGCTGAGGATGAGTCTCTCAGCCTCTCTCTCTCTTTTTCTCTCTCCCTTTTACACACACATACACACGTACAAACACTGAGGCTCTGGCGTTCACACTACCGTCGCTGACAACCATTCACACCACGCCTAACCCCCACACATAGGAAACGCACAACACTCGAGTGAATGACACATCTCTCAAAAAGCCATTTTGGAGGCTGTCCTAACGTACAGCTTGCAACACTCATACAGCTGAGGTAGTCTGTGGACAGTTAGTATGCTTCTTTTTCCAAAACGACTGAAATATCACCAGAATCTCATCACATTTATGGCATGATTGCCATCCCTGAATGTCACACACAGGCTAAAATGGCATGCTAGAAAATGAATATTTTCATTAAAAGTCTATATTGTGTTGACATATATGTGGTTGTAAAGAACTACTTCAATAAGAGGTCAAATGAAGAATTCTGACACATAGTCAGCGGTCTAGGACAAAAACAATCCAGAGAATGTGAAACCAGGGCTGGCCATGCAGCATCATTCTCCCTCTCTCTAGCAGTTAAGATATGGAGAAACCACAATGACTGCTACAGCTACAGCTATAGACCAGCTCTCTTTACCTCCAAACACACACTCTCTCTCAGCCATGCAGCCTGTTACCCATCATACGCACAACATACATATATAAACACAAATGATAATGGCATAGTCCAGTGGCTGTCCCCTGAATACTAACCATAGTACAACACTACATGTAGCACATGCATGCACTAAGACCATAGTCTATTCCTGTATCTGATGATGTGAAATATACTGTGTCTGAAGCATTTGTGTATTATAAGAATATCACAATGAAGAACAAACACTTTTAATTAGGATACTGAAAACCAATTAGAAAAAAATTCATAATCCTCCTATTTGTGTAAACTCATCATAGCTCCTGTTCCCCCAGCACCATTTTGAGTGCAGTGCAGGTTCAGAGACTCTGACTCCACATCCATTTCCATTGACTGCAAATTTCATGCCCCTGTGGATTCTGGGTAATGTAGTTCTGGACACTCGGTGATGACTTACGGGCATGTTTGTCTGCCAGGGCGATGAGGGTAGTGGAGATATCCCTGCGCCTGTAGAAACACACTACCTTGGCCTCCACATTCCCATTCGCCGTCTGCAAAACAGATATACCGTTGTCACAGCAACAGTAGCCTACAACCAATCAACTTCAGGTAAAAAACTTGATACGCTAAGGACGTGCATGTTCTAACGGTGACCTGCAACGTCTGCGATATTCCTGAATGCTGTGAGTCATTAATGTCAAGGTTGCTCATTGGTTGAGCTTTGGAATGGGAGCACAGGTGTGGAGAGGAGTTTGATGGAGGGATGAGAGAAATGGGAGGGGTGACAGAGGAGGTGGTGTGATTGGAAAGAAACAGGCATGAGAATGTGATTTCTGAGCTGTACAGACAAGGCATAACAATTTGATTTACAAAGGCATACACTGAGTCTTCAGCTGTGAGGTGTTGAGTGTGTCATAACTCCTGTGTTAAATACTGAGAAAAACACACACGTACACAAACACTTTTCTCACCTTGTTGAGTTCCTCTATTCGCCTGATCAGCAATGGGTTACTGGAGGAGTTTTCAAAATAAACATAATCTGCAGAGAGAGAGAGAGAGAGATACACACTCAGTGTTGACACACAATGAGATAATCAGTGCCACACAGGTATGTTGTCACACTTCACACACACTCTGAAGAGCTCAAACTAGCACTGCAGTCACTTAACCACACACATGTGCATGTGCGCGCACACACACACATACACACACACACTAGGGGCCTGATTTACACAGAGATTGGAGCTCTAATAAAAAGAACACTGAATACAGGCATGTACTGTTAACCAGCCTTCTGTTTCCACACTGGTCTCTCCAACTCAGTGACAAGCAGATGGAAGGAACAGGTCATGTTTTAGAGACGTCTGCAAAATGTCACCACACTTTCTTAACATCACATCACTATGAAAGGACAGCTGTGGTAACCAGGGCTTTCCCCTTAACACAGATCCACACATACACATGCCCGCGAACACAAACAGAAACCAAGTCACATCACTGATCTATCAGTCAGCAACCATCAGGTACTGAAGAAGTCTAAGTCTACATTTTTATCAACATTTACAAAGAAAAGGCCCCTCCCAGTCTCTCCTTCTTCACATTTCTCCCTCGGTGCCCCCCCCCCCCCTTCTCTGTCTGTTTGAGACTCTGTGGGTTTGTGCGTGCTGTTGGCCAGGATCCAGGCCAGACGGGCTCAGGGCAGAGGCTTAGGGCTCAGTAGGACGTCGCTGCAGGCCCCGGGCACGCTGGGCTTTCTGCTCTGAACACCGCATGCGCCTGGGCCTCTCACAGATTACACCCCACACACGGTGGGCTGGCTGGATATACGCACAAACACACACACACACACACACACACATGCACACAGCACACACACAGAAACGCACACACGTGCGCACACACACACACATAGCATAAATAAATCCCCTCCAGTCCCCCTTAGGACCCACGCTGTTCTTCGTTTGGGGGTAATCCTCACCTTCACAGGAGGGGTAGAGGAGGGATCCAGTGGAACAGACACAGTAAACACAAATGCACGCACGCATGCACTCCACTAGCGCTTGGCAACGGAGGCTGTGTTGGCATAAGGCTGGTGTTTATGTGGTTTGGGAGAATGATGCTTGAGTCTGCTAACAAGCTAAAGCCATATAACCTCTTATCCTGAGCTGAACATCTTCTCAACAGATGAGACAGGACCAGGATTGTGTCATAATGACACGGCAATCTCAACAAAACTGCACCCAAATCCTGGAAACATCACCATTACGCACTCTTAGGTAACAGTTACAAAGAGAGGGAAAAACCCAACAGATTTTAACAGCATGTAAGAAGTCACAGATCAAGTGACCACGTTTTAGCCTAAAACACTCACACAGGAGCGTTTTACAGTCCATGTTCTGAATACCGTGAAAAGATACTGTGAAGGTACTGTGTGGGAATCAGTGCTACGCCTGTATCAAGCCCTCCCAACACATACCTGCTGGACAGCTCAAAATGCCACTACACAGATTTAGCACCACAAATACACTGAGACTGAAGGAGACATATAATGCACTTTTCCTATAGTTAATAATAAATAATAAACTCACACCTCAGCATCACGTAGACATCTGACAGTCTTCCGTTTTTTAAACCCATACATTCTCACTTGGAGTGGGTAAGGCACAGGTAAGCAGACCACAGCACTAGAATGAATAAACCGAAGTTGCATTCTCAAGTCCAAAACGAGCATCTGACTGCGCTGCATTTCACATTTAGAGCAAAAAAAGACTCTTCGCTGTAATGATCATGAACGTAATTGATAGACTCAGTTCAACTCCTTTAAGTGTGTAAGTCAGTTGGGTGAAACAAATAAGTCATGTTAACCCCTTCCACCTCACAACTACCCCAGTAAAGCAGTCAGTGACAATACATCTGTACATCTTAGAAAGTTCCATATGGCTTTAAAGAACACAGAGAGCGCCATGAATGTGAGGAGTCAAGGAAACTTTGTTTGGCCAGGTTTAAATCACTGAGGTTTAGGCCACAAGTTATTTATCTCACTTTAAACATGGGGCGGTTTAACACGTGCCTCTCAAAATGCATAGCGGTGATTGTGGTGGCATTGGCGGGGGCAGTGGGAGAGGGGTAAAGTGAGTGGGGGGGGTGGGGTGGCGCATTGACATGTATACGGCTCACGTAAAAGTCATATGCCGTGTGTAGACGCAGAAAAATGCTTCAGCGGAGAGCAGGCGATGCACACTCGTGAATCATCTGTTTTGTCTCAAATGGCAGCCTTGTGTGTAAAAGACCAGGACACTGTGCAGAGCGCACCTCTCATCTGCCTTTTTTTCCTCTTTAAAAAGCACAAGTTTATAACTTAATGCTTCAAGGCCTGAGAAAAACCTGACGCGGACTCTCAGGTTAGAGAGAGGGTTCATCCAGGTCTTCAAGGCTAGTGAAGAGCTGCAGAAGACCTGTAGCCAAGAGCAGTGAGCCTCTCGGCGCTCCTGCCAGCCCTCCCGTCATCTCTGCCTGCCTGTACCCACAGCGTCTGCTAGGCCCCAACCCCCCCCCCTTCTCCACCACCACCAACAACACCCCCTGCCAGCCACAGCCAATCATCATTCAGCAAAGCATGTGACATCACAGCACAGTCAAATTTCCTGTGATCCAATCCTTGCATGTTGCTGAGCCCCACAGAGGGAGAGAGAGACAGACAGAGAGGGAGAGAGAGAGAGTCAGAGAGAGCCAGAGAGGGAGAGAGAGAGAAACAGACAGAGAGGAAGAGAGAGAGAGAGAGAGAGAGAGAGTCAGGGAGAGAGAGAGATTAGTAGAATCTAACCAGGCCAGAGGTAGTTAGGAAGAGAGTGAAGAGAAAGAGGAGAGAGACAGTCAGTCAGTCAGGCAGTAAGAGGACGAGAGGGAATGGAAGAGAGGAGAAAGTGAGTGAGCGAGTGAGTGAGTGAGTAACAGAATGCATAGCAGTAAATACAGATAAAGATATTCAAAAACCCAGAAAGAGAGAGATTAACTGAGCAACAAAATAAAAAGAGCAGAGACAGACAGAGGAAAACAGAACTTAGTTTCTCCTAAGGAGAGAAGTGCTTCCACATAAACACACACACCCACACAAAGCCACAGCCTAGACCCTAAGATTGCCCGTTCCACAGAGACATCAGAGCGAGGTCTCCACAAAACTGCCACAGAGGCACAGGTCTACAGAGCATCCAGAAAGGCCATTCAACTGCTTCCTCCCACTCCAGACCAGTCTTTTTTAGGATCCACGGGAGAGGGGTTACTATGGCAATACAAGTAAGAACACGCGCTACAAATTTACGTCCCAGAGCCCACCCTACATACACACACACGCACACACACACACACGCACACACACACACACACGTTCCGTGCTTTGTTCTTAAGCCAATCTTGTCCTTCTCATCGTACTTGCCCTTCTCCATTAGTACCTCTCACATAAAGTTAAACAACATCGTAGTTCTTTCTCCATATGTGAAGCTGACCTTAACCGTCTCCTCTGTGTATGGGAGCTGTGTATTTGCTCAGGCACACAAAGGAATGGGACACACAATGTGTGTGGTTGCTAAGTCAGGAGTGTTACTTGAGTGTTTCTCACATGTGGAGTCTGTCTGTCTGTCTTTTTCTCAGTCTCTATCTCAAATGCATACAAACAAACAAACACACACACACACACACACACACACACACACACAGGGAATCATGAGGGCCTACTTCTTTGCTGTGGATGTGAGCTTGCTGCAGATTTTAAGTGCCCGGGGGAAGAAAAAACACAGAGAGAAAACAGTATGACGATCTGAACTACAGCCTCAGAGCATAAGTACAACTGACAAGCATAAAATATACTGAACCAAACAAAGTCAAAATAACATTAAAAAATCAAATTAAAATCTACGAAAGAGAGAAAAAACAAGCTACACTAAGTCAGTGGTTCCATGCTTGTTGGTCAGTACATAGAGATCATTTAATCCCAAACAGCTCTGTTACTCATCTTAATAAGAGCCTCCAGCTGAAGAAAGACTAAATAAATGATAAAGTCTCTGTTTCAACTGCCAATCACACAACTGCACCAGCAAGATAAGTAAGGAGGAGCTGGTATGGGAGGTCACCAGGGACCACAGGGCTCTTCTCAACAACCAGTAGCCTGCACAATCAGCCCCCCCCCCCCAGTCAGCCCCAAAAAAAAATATATACATATATACCTCGAAACCAACTACAAATCCCAGCATACATCTCAACACATGATCTTGAGCGCCCAGTTAGGCTACGTGATTAGAGTTGCCCGTCGCCACGTGCATTGAGCCTCCTCAGAGGGACATTTATGGATGGGTTTTTCCAGACGAGACAAGACTGATTCCCCTCACTGAGAGCTCCTTAAGCAACTGCACCATCTCTATGGTGCATTGAAAATACAATGCATAAAATAACATGCCCAAGGCTAGAGCTACCGCACGGGCAATTTAAAGCTGATCAAATAGTCCAGCTGGAGAAGTGGTGGTGAAGGGCGGATTCCATTGGCGCATTCAAAGTCCATCAGCTCTGAAACTCCAGGTGTCTTGACATTCGTACCACTAAGCACAGAGCAGAGACCAAGCTCTAGATAGCAAACACGAAGGTACTGAAACCTTCAAGGGGACGTTTATCTTAAGGTAGATCACCATATAAAAAACAACTTTGTTAAATCTAGGTTACGCTGCAGCTTTCAGGAGGCTAAGTAACACAGCAAACCATACCTGCCCCAAACCCTGTATGCAACACAGCTGAATAAGACCCCAATGCTTAAGACAGATGATACTACCAAAATATAGTCAGTGCTAATTTTCTCACTCCAACTTATTGTTGTTATTCAAAATGAGAACCATCAATACTACACAGCTTTACAACTGTTACCGACTGAGTCAAAGCTGAGACCTAATAGGAATTGTAAGACATATTAAAAGCACCACTGGCTAAGTACAAAACTAGCAACTGTAAATCCTGAATCTGATTAATAAGATGAAGAACAGTTTCAGTGAGGGTCTATTTGTCTATAAGTTTCCCTTTTAGTTTCTGCATGGCTTATGTCAATCAGCTGCCTCAGCCGTTCATAGCCAGGAGCTCCATGCGGCCTATTTCATCGTCACCACAGTTCTTAGCTAACACAAACCATGATGTTTCCATCATTTCTGTGGTTGGTTATGGACTGTTTATTTTTTCTATGTTCTTGGCATATTTCTGCACTGGGATGGAGTTTGGGGGAAAGACCAATTCAGGGAGAAGGCAAAACAAAGCCAAAGCAGTGTTGCCAGAGGAAGTGTTGCAAAAGGCCTAGCCTACCTGCTCTCTCAAGGATGAGAGAAAACAAAGAGGATAAAGGAATGTTCTCACCGGCTTTGTCTCCACCACAGGCCATTGTTTTTTTCCCCATGATGGTCCACCATTCAAACGCAAAAGAGTCACACATCAACAGAGGGAAATTTGGCTCTGTCTCCACGAGGTTCTTATCACAGTTTACTCTGAGTTTTCCCCCGCTCTTTTAAACCAGAGAGAGGTTGATGTTGTAACAACTCAAACGGGTCTTAGCTCATACTGACAAGATCTGAAATTCCAGGGGTTCTCTCTGAGCTTTTCGTGTAGCTTGCCGCAAATCAGGGTATGACAGTCAACCAACTTTGCCCCAAGTCGGATGTACAATATTTTCTAATAGTTTTGGTAAAGGGAAGAGAAATGATACATGCCAAACATCAGAAACTTTTTACGCAAGAAGTTGTAATCTGCATTGAATCTTCATATTAACAAAGCAGACATTTCTCTGGAGAGGAATCAGATCCATTGTTAGAGCTTTGTTCCAGTTTTCAAATGGCAAGCCAACCAATCAATGGATATTTGCCCAAAAATGCAGGAGCAACAAAGCTACCCAATGAGTATTTCACAGTATGGTTAACTGACCCTCAAGACCAATAAGGCTGCCAAAATGTAGTACAGAGATGTTGCTCACTCCACCCTTTTGTGGTTAGGCACAATAAGAACTGTCAATGTCATACAGCTTTATTAATGTTACTGAGACAAAGACAATTATTCCCAAAAAAAACCCTGATCATTTCTTAATGCTGGTATAATCAAAGTAGCCTATAAAATGAAAACCCAAGTCAAGTAGCTTTTGGAGTCATGGGTCCCCCAAAAAAGTTAATTAAATGATGTCTTTTATTTAACCATATATTAAAGTCAATAATCTATGACAATAAAAACATCTAAAAATACTTCTCTGTAAATGTCTTCAACTTTGATTTTAGTAACACCAGACAAATGTCTCCTAAATTCAGTGAAGACTTTTCCAAGACACTACGGAGCCTCCTCACGGAAACCCAACGTTTCCGACTCAGTATAGTCAGGGCTGGCGAGTGCTGCTTGATCGTCAAACTTAACTTTAAAAGCTCAAAGCGGTCTAACCATTTAACAAAACAAAAGCAGCCTGCTCACTGTTCGCCAATGAAACTCTGACTTGCTATATCATAATTACACGTCGACTGGTCGCGCGACAACATAATAAAAATCTAGGGGGTCCCGATACAAGACTCTTCATCCTCCTCCTCACAGTCACCATCATCATCCTCTGAAGCCTGAACACAAGGCACTTTAGAAAATAAAAGAGGAAGGACAAACCATACTGCCAACCTTTGCTAAGCGCGTGAAAATACAGGAGATCGAAAATTACGGGTACAGAAATATACAAAAAACGTGTTCTCTACCTCCAACCCGGTACATGTTCGCTGCCATGACTGCCCCAGGTCCTGGTGTCTCCAGGTAGGGCTTTCTCTTGCCGCCGTCGCTGTGTTACCAGTGCCGCCGCTGAGTGTGTTGGAAAATGGTGGATTGATCAATACGAAGCGGACCAGGCAAGGGATCTTAAAGAGACAGTACACACATTTTCAACCCACTTTTCTAGTTAATTCAACCCACAGTTAATTGAGTCACTTCTCAATAACCCGCGTAAAATTCAGATACCCTCCTAACAAAGCAGTTTCCCCATGAAGTACAGCTCAGATCAAGGGTGGCTCGAGAGAGAAAAAGGGGAGGGAAAGGGTCCAGCATCGCGAGCATCACTGTTTCCCCGCCTCCTTTCAAAACGAAACAAGTGCTGTTGTACTACTTCAAACCCACTAGAGGCAAAACAGCAAAGTAAACAACTGTTGCTGTTTGTCTGGCTCCAATACCAAAAAATACATTAAAAGTTAGGAAATCAAAGTCAACAAAATAACTTGTCTGTGAAATATGTCTCTCGAACGCAGAGGACAGCCTTCGATATATTTTCAGTTCTTTAGGTCACTAAGTTGCATCCTGAGTGACAGGTTATCCATGTGTATTGATAAAACTTAACAAAATATTTGCTGTTCACTTTAGCTTGCGATTCCAGAAAAGTGGTTCGGTGCACACTAATTTGTCATCCTTCTTGGTCCATGAAGATCATTCAAATACACAGTGCTGATGACTATTTCCTTTGTGTCTCTCTAACTTAAGAGCAATGTATAGGTTTGATGAATAAATGGCACATTTGCACACAGAATAGACTTATGAAAAAGGCTTATGACTTATGGCTCATTCGATTTGCAAAAGTATTTGATTCCGGAGCATAAAACCTCAAAGACAATGTTGTTTCAAAATATTTCAGTTTCAGGCCTTCATCACTATTTTAGATCAGAAGCCATCTATTCCTGTTACACTCAAGTGATATATCCATGTTTGTGAATTCATACAACTTACTGGAAGCCAGTCTGAAACTCACTTTTGTGTTCCAGTATAAATACACGCATATGGACCTCTTCACAGAGTTTCACTAAAGGCACATATGAATCACTGCTGCTGTTAAAATGCCACTGTGGGTGGCGCATGGTCCAATGTTTTGGAACAACGAGTAATTCAGCTTACGAATCATACGAACTGTAAAGGCAGGGTAGTAGAGCAGGAAACACTGGCCTCTGTGAGGTCATAAGAATGTACAGGTATAACTGATAGGAAAAGAGGAAGCGGACATTACATGACAACTAAACCAGGTACTACAAGCCGCTGGAAGCAGCACAAAGAGAAGGTCCTTTCTATAGATCACACCTGTAAGCTTTTTAACTCTTTGGTTGTCTGAATGAGCCTGTGCCATTACTCTTACGACATCCTATTCTTTGTTTCCTTACTTTCCTGATTGCATATCTAAATGTTCTTGATAAGTTGTGATTAAAAAAGAAAACTGACATCCAGCCTGCTTCAGGACTCATATGGTTCTTTCTAACAGATTTGTCATATTTGAATGGACAGTTGGAAGGAGAGACAAAAAAAAGTCATGTAAAGGAATTCTAATTTGATCTAAGTTTACGCTGACCAGAAGCTGACCTCTTTCTTAAAAGCAGAGCTGAATCTGAGAATATATAGAATGAAACAACTGAGGTCTTGGTGAGACCTCCCAATGTGCTGTTATCACTTTGGAGTTTCTCAACCAAAACCATGAGTGCCCAGACACACACACACACACACACACACACACACACACAAGCACACATTCGAAATTAAAAGATTTTTTCAAGAACGTTCTATGAGTGTACTGTAACAAGTTACTTTTTTAACACGCACCTTAAATTAACATCAACAGTTTAGGGGTTGGTGGTGTAGGGAGTTAGTGCGGGGAGGTGGTCACTCTTAGAGTTTTTTCCTCTTCCCTCTCCTTTCTTTTTCAGGGAAGGAGTGCCTCTAATTTGGTGGGTTCTCTTTGTAAGTGTAGACGGAGAGGAATGCTGTGGTGTGCATCTGATCTACACCATATGAAAGCCCTACAAACTGAGCTGTGCCCAGGGCTGTAATCTGCAGTCATGTGACATATTTCAACCAATAGGAGGTTTGAATTTTGCCTCCTTGCACACTCAAAATGAAGCCAATTCCATGGTCGTGTGTGTGTGTGTGTGTGTGTGTGTGTGTGTGTGTGTATGTGTATGTGTGTGCAAGCACAAGCATCCATCTACACACTCCAGCACATGCACATGCATACTCATTCACTCATTTCATGCTCATTTAATTTTACTCATGCATTCCTCCAAAATACATGTAATTTGGTCAAATGATATGTATTATATCTGCAGTCCTTTGATAGTCAATCTATCTTTATTCCATAAATCCAAACTGAAAGCTCTGAATGCCCCCCATTCATACGTTAAGACATCCACCATGGTGTTACCAATCCTTTAGGATATTCGGCTTTAATTCATATCAGTATTCTCTGATTTAGCCGTTTCTCTTTATGATGCTACTCCCGACACACCACTGCATAGATCAGATAATATCTACGTCTAACTGCGCACAGCACAGGAGCCATGTGCGCAGACGCTGCTCTCTCTCTCTCTCTCTCTCTGGCTTCTTTCTATGCAGCCCCAGATGGCCTCCTCTCAAGGCCCCTGGTCAAACACAGCGGGCGTCTGAGTGAGAAACAGCAGAAATCAATTAAAGCATGTAGCCTGATCAAGCTTTCTCCATTCTTTTCTCTTGTACGGTTACTACAAGTAATAATTACATCCAGCCAACAGCATTAAGATAATAGAGCTATTGTTATACCTCCCTCCTGTTATGCTCTGCAACCAATGCTGATTTGATAAATCACACAAACACACATTCAACTGAATTCAAGATATCTGTTGCTTTGAAAAAGCACAGTCGAAGTCCTGGCACAGGTGTAGGTGTGAAAGTGTTAGTGATAAAAATGACATGTTAATGAAATTGAAATAGTATAAGCTGTACCCCCATAAATGTACACTCATAATGGAGAACTGTACATGAAATCTATTCATACAGCGCTATTTAAAAATTTATGATTACTCTCATGCACTAGACTGAAGACTGAAGAAGATCACTGTAAATACTCATACACTACACAGCTCAGATAAAAAACAGATAACAGAAACAATATGTATATATACATTAATAATATACATATAGCTCCCCAAAACACGTCTTGTTGCTGGATTCTGTGCATAGGATTTTTTTTTCCAGACTGCTGAAAGGGGTTACTGAAATAGAGAGGAACTAAATCTCTGTTTTGCTGATGTCATCATATGGAAGCGAACATTGCGGTACTGGTCACCAGCAACCACATCAATCCCATAATAGTTAACCTTCTAATGTGAAAATGGATTTAAGTCAGGTGGGACAATGTAAACCTTTAACTCTCTTTAAGTAATTTTGTCTCCTTGGCTCTTGGACATTTTTGATTATGTACTTTAGAATGTGAGGTTTTACAGAGACCACTAAAAGGCTGGATATTGATCAGGCTCATGGTTCAATAACAATAGCACCTTTACCCCTTTTTGAAAGGACCCTAACCCTGAACAATTTTCTAGAGGCCAAACTGGGGCATGTCTGCTATGGCTTATCAGCTGATATTGCCCTTTTTGAATGCTTAAATTTGCCTGGATAGAGCAACAATATTGTAAACAGTTGGGAAATGGATGGAAAATCGCAGAGAATGGTCACAATGTTTAGCAGCAACATTTCTCAATGCTGTAATAAACTGAACTGTGTTCACTAAAAATACTACATCCAAAAACAACAGATCTGTCATAGATATATCATGAGTACATTGTATTTGTGTTAAAACTTTAATGGCATTAGTGGAGAGACAGATAGTTTTGGGAAATCTGCAATGTGTTCCCTGTCTATATGCAGTTGATTAAGTCCATCATGCGGGAAGGAGCATTCTTGTTCCCACCAGCAGAGGGCACAAGAAACACATGTAACAGGGAATGCCTCAGCTCCGTCCTCACGTGCTCTCTGCAGAACAAAGATATCAGACTCAGCAGCACAGCAGTAGCTGACAGCAGAAATGGCCGCGGTACATCAAGCCTCTTTCATTACACATAAAGCGATTCAGTTTGTTCCAAACTGCAAGGATTTTCACCACAGCCATCCAGACATTAACTACATCTCACCACAGTATCCTAAGCCACCCCTCCACCCCTGTACTTTTTCCATCCTGTTTTTCTCTCTTTTCCCTCTCTTTCTCTGCTCTCTCTCTCTCTCTCTCTCTCTCTCTCTCTCTCTCTCTTTGCTGTGTGTGTGTGTGTGTGTGTGTGTGTGTAACAAGTATCTTGAGTAACAAGATAAGTATATGGCAGGAAATAATTATCTAGGTAGCACAGACATTTACAGTATATAGTAAAAAATCTTCGAGGTCCTCTGAACCACTGTGCAGTTCGTTTGGGTGTGGAGAGAGCACAAGACAGATAAGGGTTTCATGTTCAGTTGCAGACCCTATGAGGCTCAATACCGCTGTAACAGATTTAAAAACAACAAAAAAAAAAAAGAAAGAAAGAAAAGTAAAGCTCTGACACTCCTGGTCCAGTTTGTCTTCAGAAACTGTGAGGAATAAGACAGACTTTTATGATCGAGAACAGAATTAGAAGTAGAGCTAACAGACATACTTGAGCATGGCTGTGGTTTTGGGAGAGAGATGGTGTTAGGTACTGGATCGGGTGAGAGCAGACACGATGGAATCTCTAGGTCTCCATCAGCTGCACAGGCTCCATCTGCCCTACCCTTTAGGGGAATGCAACCACCAACCTCCATCATCAGTAGTCACAGAAGGACAGGAATCTGATGAGCAAATAGAGGACATGCCCTGTACAAAAGAACAGCTCTTACACAGCTGTCCAAGGTCCCCATACTGACCATTGTGCAGAGAACGTTGCTGACAGGGAACTAGGGAGGGAACAGTGGAATCCAAAAGCTAAGAGTCTGGAATGTGGAAAAAAATTGGGGTGGGAATGGAATGACAGCTGATGGTACAGACTGAGGGGCTGGAGTATCCGATCCCTCCTCACTACCCTCCTGTTTCTCACTACCACCTGTACACACACCACTTTGTCCACAGTATGTCAGTATTCTCTCTCTCTCTCTCTCTCTCTCTCTCTCTCTCTCTCACTATCAGTGTAATTTTGCAGTATTAGGATAAAAGCACACTGTGATTGCAGAGAGAGATGGGAGACAGTACAACCCCCCCAGTGTGAGGGCTGTCAGTCTAAATGGATTTGACAGCCTTAGTGATCATGTGCATGCACATGAATAAGTATACACATTCACACATACACACACGCATACACAGGCAACATTCCAGCAATGGTCATTTCCATGTAACTCATTGGATATATACCTGTCCTCTGTGATTTACTGAATCAATACACTGTAAATGATTGTTCATCCGAGAGTTCCCTGTTCACTCAGAGTGAACGTCAGCAGGCATCGGTTCAACCACTGCCAATTCCTTAAAACGTTCCAGTTATGTTTGGATTTGAACCAAAACCCCCATTACATTATAAATAGCAAACATTTTTCACTTGGCCATAGCCTGTTTTATAAGCAGGCAAGATCAAAATGCAGGAGTTCCAGTTATTGAGGAAAAGGAAAGAAAGAAACTAATAGATTAGCTGTACTATCCAGGGAGACCTGTGGAGCTGAGATAACTAATTAAGTGGCCCATGATCAGGTTATGCAAGAATGAATCATCTGGGTTTTGGTTATTGAGGAAGAAAAGATGGCCAAAGTAAACTGAAATATTCCAAGTATCAGTAGTACAGCGACAGTACAGGTTCAAGGAGAAATGTCTGTCAGTAACTCATTACAGACTGCAGACAGAAAATTAAATCCAAAATTTATCTGAAGGCAGCCTTAATACTTCAGATAAAGTATGTGAAGCCATCTTGGGAACAAAAATGTATATTTTTTTCATCCTGCCATTGCTGTTAAGCCTTTATATATATTTTATATATATATATTTATATATAATATAAGCCTTTGAATTCAAGCAAAGCAGAGCAGAAAGTATCGCTAGTGATGTGTTAGATCTACACTAAGACAAAGTATGAGTGTTTGTTGCTTGTGATGTGTAGTAGAGACTGAATGACCTCAGCTTAGAGTGTGTCTGAAAAATACCTCCAGAACAACTCTTGACAACCAGAATAAGTCCAGACTATGAGTTTTGTGCCGGCATGTCTATTGTGTTTTATCGAGCACTGACGCCAGACAAATTCAAGTTTGAGATCTCATAGGAAGTCATTACGCCGGGTAAATATTCCAGGGTAAATATCAGAAATTTTTTTGTTATCAAGACATGTTGAGACATGGTAAAGGGCACTTGAATTGAAAAATTAAACAGCTGGCAGGACATTGATGTCATCTTGACTCAGCACAGAGCTGCAGGGAGAGGAGGACATATATACCGGTGAATAGACAGACATCTTGCCAACTCAGACACAGTGGTCAGAGTGATGGATCTTTGATCGAAGAAGTGATTTAGGAAAAAAAAAAACACTGATGAGAACTGCTAATTGCACCTAGTTCAGCAGCATACAGAACCCTCCTTAAGCATGTGCTTCCACGTCCTCACACACACACACACACACACACACTATAATGCACAAATACCCATGAATGCAACACCCACTAACACACAAGTAGCCATGAATGCAATTTAAGTCACGCTCACATCTTTTGACTCACATACTGTATCCCTGCATTTTCCTATCCTACAGAACACAGCAAGTTCAACTGTCACCAACAACTGACATGTGATTATATTGTTACGCAAGGACTCAAATCTCTGAGGATCTCTGCTTTGGAATCTACCCTCTCAGTCCTCAAGACCTTTCATGGCCACTGTGCCACACCCTCTGGGAGACCATAAGAAAAGCATGCGCGTTTCTGTCTTACACAAACACAAGACTGACAGTAACATGACAGCTTTGTAAATATACTGGCCAAAAATAGTCAGTGATTAGATGAGGGGAAAGGAGAAAGTGGCTCTGGAGATGAGGGAAAGTCCCAAAGGGGGACCATAAGGAACAGTGTGTAAGCATATCTCCAAATGTCCACATCTCTGACAGCCCTGTACCAAGGAACCTGAGACAGAGCCATGTGGTCATGGTGAACAGAAGGGCATAGAACTGCTCTTTGGCAAATCGTTATCCGAAGGCTGGAGTAGTACGGCCAGATTCCAAGGGAAATATCAGATTCCCAAATTAGCCCCAGTAGCCGAAAAGTTAGCTTGTCCCTCACTCATAATGCTTTTCTGTCAGTTATAGCTAGATAAAATATTATTCAAAACTTTCTAGCCTTTTTTGACTTGAAGAGCTGCTAATAAAAAAAATTAATGTAATTTTACCTTTTCATGCCATTCCAGTTTGATTACCAGTCCAATGCACTGCACATAAATATTTTTTATTACTCAAAATGGGAAGTTAGACTAGTAGTTACATGTTTCATTTTTCCAAACAGATATCTGTTGCAGTTTTTCATTTGCTGGTGTTAGTTGTACTGAAAGGCCTAATACTACAAAGCTACAGTATTGACCAATACAGAAGGTCCAAGCTCTGCTTCAGCAAGCACACACATCACTCTTTTTCACACTTTATCATTCTTATCTATTCTCATTACAAATTTAGGCCCGCTGTTCTCTTTATAAAACACACATATTTGCATTCTGTCCTGCGTTCCTTATGCCATGGGACCGCACCCAGTGTATCTTAGGAGACTGAACAGACCCATATGGTTTTATCTGAAAATATACAAACATATACATGCTGTATCAGTTGACAAGCTGTGGTTTTGGGTGTGTATGTGTCATGGACCTCCTAGTTGCAGTATGCATGTCTGTCAGGCACTTTTGATCTAACATTTGGTTTTTGGTCTCAGGAGGACAGAGTGTAAATGAAAGGGCGTGTAGTCGTGGAAAGTGGCTTTGGCACCTGTTTAGCTCATAACCTCTTGGATTAGTGCATAGATGAGAGGAGGACTGTGTGTAGCACATTTATGGAAACTGTCCTCAGTGTGTATGAGCTGTAAATTTGACAAATCCATCATGGATTGGAGATTCAAGACTCAAGATTCATTCAACTCTCTCTTCCTTTGTTTTCCTTTTCAGCTCATTTTTCCTGTCCTCATCTTCTTCTGCTTCTTCATCGGAACCCACCTGAACCACCGAGACAAGTGTTTGCCCTTGCATTGCCCTGTCTCTACACTGCAGTTCAACAAACTTGCAACCACAGTCCACAAATTCAAAGCAAATTTGCAAAATGTCACTTTTTTAGACTACAATCTACAGCACTACAATCTAGGAACTGAAAATTGGAAGGTGAGGCACATCATTCGTCCATGTAAAAGAAAAAAAAAAAAGCAAGTAAAAATGTGACCTCACTGATAGAGTCTGAAACAGACTGAGGCCAAGCAGCAGTGACAGTCACAGCATTCTAGGAAATAGCTGGAGAATGTTCCTGTCATGGACCTTCAGGGAACGTCACTGAATAGTCTCAGCAGAATGGGTGTGCATGACTAAATGGGTGAACTTTCTATTGCTCACACTGGAAACATGCACACATTTCCTTGAGTGAAAGATAAAGTCAATGGGTAGATGAATTAGGGGTGTGGGAAGTGTGGGAGTGCGAGGGAACATTAAAGTTGGCATGGAGGTCCGTTCTAAAAACAGAAACTACATACATGGTCATTAGTTTGTATGGAAAAAATGGCTTATGGGTCATTATGATCATAAAATGTCACTTGGGGAGTGTGACTAAAGCAACACAAAAAAAGAAATGTTCTAAATCTGTCCGTGACTACAACCTGCCAGTATCAATCACAGTGATTTCAAATAGTAACGGTCTGGCAGGGGCTGAAGAATCCCTATTCATGGCTAGTGAAAGGGGCCATTGTTGGATAACTTTAATGCACCCGCTCGAGGATGGAAAAAAAAGGAAGACGGCGCGGGCAGACATAGTCCTCGTTGGCATCCGAGACCATCAGAGGACCCGCCCGTAATGAGTGACTGGGAGCAGGACCAAGGAGAGTGTCCGATAGGGTGGGCTGGGCGCAAAACGGCCGTTCTGAGAACGAGGGAGGGGCTATGCAAATAAAGAACGGTGTTCTGGAAGAGATGCTCCGAGTCTGAGTTAGAGAAACAGTTGCTACTGTGACACCGAAAGATAAGGCTATATCGTCCACGTTAGTACCAATATTTTTTTTTTCAGTTTAGGCGAAGAGAGTAGGAAGCACAACATGGCATCAAAGTGTCCAAAATGCGAAAAGACCGTGTATTTCGGTAAGTATTTTGTTTTTGTTTGTTTTTCTTAGGTGCTATGCAGAAGTTGTTAGCCTGTCTGCTCTTTTAGTGACATCTGTCTTAGTGATGGATGAACGGCTAGGAATATCTAACCAGTGTTAGCCGCTGGACCGAAAACATCTTCTCACCTGATTTTTAAACACGTTCTCCAGACGGTTGGGGCTATATTTTTGTTCTAATGAACTAAACACGTGCTCAAAGTAATCATTTCACTACAACAGAAACTAAATATAAGATGGTATCTTATTATAAACACAAAACGTTTTCAAACTTCATCAGTTGTTAATATCGACCCAGAACGGCGCAGCCGGCATCAAGAAACATAACAGCATCCTCAGCCTTAAATTGTTGAATCACATCAATTTTATTTGTTGCCTGACCAAGGAATGTGCAATTTCGGTATAAAATAAGTTTTGCAAACAATTAAGGAATGTTATGTTTGAGTATCTATGAATTTTGTCCTCATCGGTCATGGTTATTCAGGAATTTCAAAAGAAAAATAGGTTTGTATACTGAGTGTCATTAGATGCAAGTTGTGCTAATTTGGCATCATTGCTGAGTCTGAGCCACTTTTGCCAGTAACTTTTCTATTTTTCTCTGAGTGAACTGGTAAATTTCCAACTTATGAGGCGCTGTTTGATGTAAACACACCGCATGTAACTTTCAGGGCGACGTGAAACTCGCAAGTGTTTTGTAATGCTGTGTATGTATAGCATTTGATCGCATTTTGACCCATCTTGTGATCTTGAGTATTTAGGACTCCCGTGATTAAATAATGACATTGACGCAAAAGGGACAGTAGGTTGTCCAGTCTCACATGCTTTCTACACTCTGTTAGCACCCATGAGATAAGATTCAATTTCTTTCTCTTTTGTTATTGCTTTAATCACATTACATATGGACCGCTTTTCCCATCCTGTCACCTGACATGACAAGTCTGCCCTCCTCCTCATTAAATTATCTAATTATCTGTCAGTGCATTGTGTCAGTGTGTTAAACAGACTTGATGGCTATGTTCGTCATGCCTTCAGTGGAGTTTTGCTCGGAGTGACAGCTGTAATTCATATATACACAAAAGCTGTCAGGAGGTCAGAGTCAGTGATATGAAGGGAAGCTGTGTTAGCATGTGCAGTCTAACTCCCAGTGCACCACACAGCTAAGGGTAGGTGGTGTTATTCTTTATGGAAAAAAATGTTTTAAACTGCTGACATTTTACCAGATTTCTTCTCCAAACATAAACAGTCAAAAGGATTAACATGTATCCTGTTCTACGCTGTGTCGAGGGAGTTAGAGTTGGTATTAGTTTAGTTTCTATAAGTAATTGAGATTAATCAGCAGTAAGTGGTTGGCATTTTGAAGGATTATCCTACTATTCTGGAGATGTTCCTCTGCAGTGGACCATGCTGTAGTGCTGTGTATTTAGGTGGCCTACTGTAATTCTATGGTCTGGACTCAGTTGTTCACCCCTACGTTATAAGGGATTGAGGGTGGATAAAGAAGAATGAGTGGACTATTTCAGCCTGACTGAAGCCCTGAAGAGACCATGTGCAGCTGTGGTCAAATGGGTGTGGTGCTGGGTTTGTCGCCTTCCGGATATCAGGCTGACATCACAGACTGGAATGTCTGAGGCAGT
>NC_044504.1:18310840-18395840 GCF_902362185.1 Chanos chanos
TAAAATTCCAAGGACAATGTGCGGGAGATTCCATGTTCGTTGTGCAGTGTGGTGATGATGTATTTGTACAATCATTTTATAATCTATCATAATATTTTCAGAGAGGTCAGTCAAGCCGTGAGTAAACTGCTATGTGCTGATTTGTATGCAGTCATTAGCCTGCTTTAAAAAATGAGGTCATAGCCTTTATTTGAATTTTATGAGGGTGCTTCTGTTTCTGCAGAGAATTACCAAAATAAGAGCCTTCTTGGCGTTAGTACTTCTTAGGAGACGTTGCCTACGCATTGCCCACAGAGTGACGATTAATGCAGAACTAATCCTGAAATGCAGCTCTGCCAACGAATGAATACCGCATGACTTTCTCTAACCATACAGTAAGCTCTGAATAAGAGATGATATTAAATAGGTCAAAATGTAGCAATTTACATCGAAAAGACGAGGGCGTTCTACTGTTAAGACTGGTCATTTTAAACTGGACAGGTATCGTTTAATGTAACCAACGTCACAGCCTTATTTGATGGAAAGGTCATGCCTCCATCTACTGGCCTCTTAAGAGAATGTGCTCATTACACCACGACAAATTACTCAACAAAGAGAATACGGTTTCTCTACATGACTCCGTGGTCTGTATATTAGGACAATTCAGTATCACTTTTTATTGATAACAACATCAAAATTACAAATAGCTTTTTACGAGCTGTAACCCGTGAACTGTAATAATTAGGGAGTTATGAATCAGGAACGCGAGATGGCACTCTCTCCCTGCATAATGCAACCTTCCACCATACGACTACGTTGAACCGAGACTGGCGGATCTAACGTTCAAAAGAGATCGGCCAACATTACGTAACTACTAAGAGTAATCTTAAAATGGTCAGCATCGTGTAAACATTTTATAGTTTTAGTTTTAAGTTATAGTCCCTTAAGTTAATGGCTCTTTTAAACGAGAGTATTTGTGTGGCTCGCCAACAAAGAAAACACTTGTTGAACATCTGTTCCCACCGTTATTAAGACAAAAAAAAAAAAAAAAAACTTAACTCAGTTTCTTTACAGTATCCGTACTGAGCCAATATTTGTTTTTTTAAATATGTACATGTTTTATTGGCATTGCTGGAACTTGTCTGTTCTTAATTCACTCTGGAACAAAATATATGACAAGTGAAATGTTCTCTGTTCTCCTACACAAAGCATAGCCCTGCAGACACATACGTGAATCAATGTACAATAACTGTATTTCCCACAGCTAAATTATATATATTAAATATTCAAATTTACGTTGAGTGCACACACAGATCAGTACATAATTTTAACTTTTACTCTTCATACCAAACTAGAATATCCCATGATGGTTAGGGTTTAAAGGAAACATTTCAGGACAGTCAGGTTTAATGAAAATAAAAAATTACACACTTTTAACATATTCACCTGCTTAATCATTTGCTTTCATTGCTTGAGGGAAGTGCTAAATATCAATGTTTTCATAATGTTTAGTGTGCAACAGCTCCTGATAAGTAATGTAATTACAGTATGTAATCACAAACTGTATCCTTTGTCTTTGTCAAAGTCAGGAACCTCAAATGCTCACAGGAAAGCTGAGCTGTCATCACCACCAAATTCCTTCAACTTTAACTTTAGCTGATTATATATCAATATTGTTTGTATGTGGGAGTTTTTGCATGTATTTCTCTGTTTTATTTATTTATTTGTTTAGTGGTCACTTTTTAATTCTTCAGACTGTTTGATCCTGTCCGCCTGAGTATCTGGTGTTGTTTAAGGTAGAGAGATTTTACCTTAAATAAGAGATATCCGTAATGAGGGCCTTTGTGCTTCTGCGACACTCAGACTAGAATACTAATGAGCTGAAATGTATTGATGTCTCTGGTCTCATTTAGAATGTGAAGGGCTGAGGGACATTTACCATACGGAGTGAGTATGCTGCGTAATTACTATATTGCCATTATTTTTCTTGCGCCGAGTCAGATTGATAAATAAATAAGAGGGGATAGATTCTTGCCTTTTTAGAAACTTAGACAACCTCTGTCCGCTGATTAAGATGGGTTTTGATATCAGTATCAATCTTTTTGTCTGGGTAGCTGCCTGCACCCCTCCCCACCCTCTCTTTCTCTCCCCTCTCATGAGACAAATCAATGACAAAATATGTGGAAATTAACCTATAGCACAACATCCAATGCAAGCCTAAAAGAGATATGAGCAATGCTATCTTGCAGGCTTTGATACTTTGGAAACTCAATTATGAACAAAAAATGCAGCAGGGCACACATAAAACACACACACAGTGGAGCAATGGAATATTAATATCTTCAGTATTTCACTCTCCAGAGGTATTAGGGGGCGGGTGGATGACAGTGTGTGTGTGTGTGTGTGTGTGTGTGTGTTGTGGGGGGTGGGGGTACACAGCAGTACCCAGACACAAACCGGATTAGCTCACGTCTCAGTCGAGATGCACATTACTGCTACATTACCATAAATGGGTTATCGATCCATGCTTAAGTGAACCTTCAGTTCTGTGCAGTGGAATTGACTGGAGTAGCTATAGGAGAGACCTCCCACCCCACCCCCACTCACGTCCCCACAATGTAACACAGATATGTGTGTGAGGCTTGAAGCTGCTGGTACAGGAGACATTAATGAAGATGTGACCTTTTAGAATGCTCTCCTTTGAGCCTCTCATACACCCCAACCCCCAACACTCACTGTCCCCAAGCACACAGCCATGTGTCACTGTGTCACAATCTAGCCCTCCTGTGTATTCAGATTGACTGAAGGAGGAATAGCTTGCCCCAGTCTACTTCATGTCAATATCATCATCTGTCTGTTTTGCATGTAAGAATTTTTCGCATGGATGGCATTTTATATAGCTTACTGATGCGTAATTAATCACTTAAATATATTGTGCTGTGGTGTGTACATCTGTAATTGTAGGTGTTATTTAGTCTTATGTACATTTTTGCCGAATTTTTAAAGAAACATTAAAAAGCAGAAAACACTCTTGCAGTGCAGTGGGTGGGCTGACAAAAAATGGACATTTGGTGAGTAAGACAATTAGTCAAAAGTTATGTGAATCCAGATGACTTGAGCTGTTTGACACATAAAGCTTCGTTTGCTTTACTGCATTATGTGAACTCTGACATGTTGAGACGGTGAGACACAGTGTCCTTGTCCTATGACAGAACAGGAAGTTTAGACCCAGCGAGAGAGAGAGAGAGAGAGAGACAGGCAGAAAGAGAGAGAGAGAGTGTGAGAGAGAGGGAGAGAGAGACACAGTGAGAGGAAGGCTATGGAGAGAGTGACCGAAGAAGAGGAAAGATCAGTAAGTAACTATCACCCTGAGACTCTGTCTGGGGTGCCTCCTCATCTGGCCTGAAGTCAATTTAATTTAAATGTAAATTTCTGGGATGCGTGGCGTTAAAAGGCTTATATTAGCAAAAAGGAAAAGTTAATGAATGTATTTCAATCTTTGCAACCGCACAGCCTCTCTCATTTACCTCTTAGAATATATTCGCTGAGTCGTACGGGGACTGGGCCTGGCTGATATGCATATTCTTCAAACATTTTCCCGACATATAGATCAGTCCTCTCAAATAGCTCATCCAACTTTAAACAGCTTGTTGTGCATGGTGGCATATTTAGGTTTTATTTACAAATACAACTGGTTGTGATGTCATACATATACATATATAGGTAGTTTGGTAACAGATGACAGTATTGTTCTCATAGTCAATATTGTGAAAGAAAACAAAGTGTTTGGGAGAACGAGGGAGAGGGAGAGACAGAGAGAGATGGAGAAATGAAAAGGTTAGGGGAGGGTGATGGGAGAACCGCCGAGAGAATAAGGGGATGGGGGAAGGGAGGAGAAATTGGAGTAGTAGAGTGGTCCCGTGAAGAAGAAGAAGAAGAAGAAGAAGCTGCAGGGCCTTGTGGGAAGTCCAGGTCTGTTAAAATTCAGGGTGCATATGTGTGAATTGCAGAGCAGTCTCATCTGAGCATGCTGAAGAGCTATTCTCTCAGAGAGAGAGAGCAAACAGCAGCAAATGGAGAATTCAGAGTCCTCACATCTCCCTGGTGAGAGGGCCTTCCCACATCACTTGAACCTATAAGCTTTCTCTCTCACTCTCTCTCTCTCTCTCATGCATACATGCACACACAATCATGCACAGAGGCACAAGGAGTGTGGTGGTGTATACGGAGTAGGGTAGATGGATCACATGTTAAGGATGTGATGAGTTTCTGATGAGTTTATACATGAATCTATATTATGCTGAATGAATGACTCTGTGTCATGTCTTTTCCAACATACAGTTCACCTTATGTCACAGTACTGATCTATCTTGATTGCCTATCTTAGAATTATATATTTATACGAGTTCTGCACAGTTGCTGTCCATCTAATCAGAGGTTGGTATTATTACGCAAAACATTTTGGTGGATTCTTTATGCAATAACATTAAGTTTGAGGAAGGTATGAGACCACATGTCCTTGCAAATTATAAGAACAAACTGCCCATATCATTGGCAAAAAGAAGTTCCAAAGTATCTCGAATGTCCCAAACAGCTTTCTTAGACCCTTGCTGTTGAAAGTCTTTGAGAGTTCTCGACACACACTGACTGGCTGAAGAGAGCATCACCACGCAGTGTTTTTTGTGCTCTGCCAGCAGAATTGCCTTCTCATTGTGTCCGCTTCAGTTTACTGCCAATTAGAATGCCAGAATAACCACTTGCAAGGGCCAGGTGTCCAGCAGGACCTATGCTGACATGCTGATTTTGTGCTAAACTCCAAAAATACCTGGCCTGTTCATTAAGTAGACAGGTAACAAGACACCCTGACATCCCTACTGTTTTTTCCATGGATTATGGGAGGGGTAATAACACCCTCTGAAATCTCCTTTCCTCTTTTGAAATATGGGAGCACAAGTGGTTATTAACCTGGGATTTTTCCAGTAAAGTCACGCACTACAGTGCTCAGTCAATTATCTTCACTGCATCCCTGATTAAGTGATGCAATAAAGTGTGTAATTAATTTCTTACGCAGGCGAACACTCTTGCTGGTTGGGTCTAAGGGATATAGCCGACATCATCTCTGACACCCAGTCTAGTCCTGTCTGTAACCCTTAACTCTCAGACCTGGTCTAGTCCTGTCTGCAAACAGTCTAGTCCTGTCTGTAATCCTTAACTGTCAGACCTGGTCTAGTCCTGTCTGTAAACATTATCACTGACACCCAGTCTAGTCCTGTCTGTAACTCTTAACTCTCAGACCATGTCTAGTCCTGTCTGTAAACATTGACTTTTAGACCTGGTCTAGTCCTGTCTGTAATCCTTATCTCTCAGGCCCTGTCTAGGCCTGTCTGTAAACGTCATCTCTCAGACCCTGTCTAGTCCTGTCAGTAAACATTATGTCTGACACCCAGTCTAGTCCTGTCTGTAAACATTATCTCTAATACCCAGTCTATTCCTGTCTGTAAACATTATCTCTCAGACCTGGTCTGGTCCTGTCTGTAAACATTATCCCTGACACCCAGTCTAGTTCTGTCTGTCAACCTTATCTCTGACCCCTAGTTTAGTCCTGTTTGTAAATGTAGTCTCTCAGACCTGGTCTAATTCTGTCTGTAAACATTATCACTCACACCTAGTTTAGTCCTGTCTGTAAACATTATCTCTCACACCCAGTTTAGTCCTGTCTGTAAACATTATAACTTACACCCAGTTTAGTCCTGTCTGTAAACATTATCTCTAACACCCAGTTTAGTCCTGTCAGTAAACCTTAACTCTTAGACCAGGGGGGTATTCCCTCTTCTGTTAGGAGTTAACTAACTCAGAGTGTTCACTAAACCCACATTCTGGAATACCCCTGGTCTAGTCCTGTCTGTAAACAAGATCTCTCAGACCTGGTCTAGTCCTGTCTGAAAACATTATCTCTGACACCCAGTCTAGGCCTGTCTGTAAACATTATCTCTCAGACCCTGTCTAGTCCTGTATGTAAACATTAACTCTCTCAGACCTGTTCTAGTCCTGTCAGTAAATCTTAACTTTTAGACCTGGTCTAGTCCTGTCAGTAAACATTAACTCTCAGAGGAGCCAACCTGTCATTCGGGAACCACGACTGAGGTGAATGACCACTGTGTTTGTTCAAAGTGGGAGTGAGAAGAAAAAAGAATACAGTGAAGCACAGTCTGTTTAGAGTCTGTGTGTGTGTGTGAGAGAGAGAGAAAGAGAGAGAGTGAGAGACACTGCCTTAAGAAGTGCTTGTGTTAGGCAAGCTATACATTAGTGATGTTTTTCTTGTGTGGCAATCGCTGCTGTTACCAGGAGTCTGTTGCATTATTCTAGCCCTAAAGATTGGCCATGTGCTGTTCTCAGAGTACAAGCCTGTTTCCCTTTTCATGGATCCTGAATGTTTTATTTCATGCTTTTAGATTTTATATCTTTTTGGTAATATTTGTGTCTTTCTTCTTCCAGGGACAGGTATGTATCTAAAGTTAGCTACACGGTGAGAGGTTGATATGTTACATGACTTCTGGCTCTGAGTGCTTTCATGGCAAATCTTGCGCAGGGGTATTTGCCATGTTCAGGGGAATGGAGGGGGGGGGGGGGTGATGTGGGGGTAGTCCTAAGGGGAACAGTGACTGCAGTGATTGCAGTACATAATCCCCTTGTTAAAAAAACAAACAAAACAAAAAAGCACATTTGTGAGTAAAGTGGTGCAAAGAACGCAAGCAGTGGTCATCTGAGCAGTGGCAAAGAATCATGTGGTCAGATGAGTCATCCTTAACCCTGTTCTAAACAAGACTGACAGGTGCATGTGTGGCACACACCAAAAGAAACCTACAAGTGCTTGTTTCCATGGTGAAGGTTTCTGGCAGCTCCATTACAGAGCAGGGTGCATTTTCCTGATTTAGGTCCACTCCTCCTTAAAGGGTAAAGTAAATGCCAATAAATAAGAAGAAAAAGCCTTTCAGAGTGATCATCTTCATCCTATGGTGAAACTTTTATGTCCCTGTGAGAGTCTGTTTCAGACTGACAATGCATACACTGTTAACTTTGTGCCACAACTATCCCAGTGACCAGAGCTCAATGTAAACAGGCAACTATGAAAGATTCCAAGATATTGTCCACTACCATCAAACAAAACACCAAATGACAGAATTTCATGGGGAAGAATTGTATCACATTCCTCCAGTAGAGTTCCAGTTTTAGGTTTAGTATTGGTATTGAGGGAAAGCATAATTCCTGAAACTATGTAGTCTGCCTGACAAAAAAAGACAATGCATTAAAGGTCACTATATGAGCAAATTACAACTTGCATGTTTCCCCTGCATGTTTGATCTGTGGCAGTAAGTGACCCCCTACACGTTTTCATGGGCTCAAGATCACATAGTACTTAAGAGTGAACAGGTCTTCGATTTCACTGTTTACCATTTCACAGATGCGTCTGGATGTATGCCATACTGTCAAAAGACCGAGCAAAATTATTGTGCATTGCTCATTTGTTGGAAACTTCAAAACGTTAAACAGTTTACTTCAAAACCCGTCTTTTCTTCTGCTAAGCAACAGACGCCAAGTTTAAAGTCTCAAAACAGCGTCCATATTTAATTTAACTATCTGACTTGGCCGGTACAAATTTGATCGCTTTTAGCTCATAGTTCGGCTTTTCTCGCCTAGCTCTCCTCATGTCACTTCCCCCCTCCCCCGGAGTTCGATGCACTCGTCTGTCGGCTCTGCCAAGGATTCTCAGTGCGGGCGACAGCACTGCTAAACATGGCGTCGGACGGGATGATTTTAACAAACCACGACCATCAAATCCGAGTCGGAATACTTACGGGTAAATGCAAAAAGACAGTTAATCATTTTATTTCACCTGGCGAAATCATGCAAGGGGTTTTCCAATGGTTGTCCATGTCGTGTGTGTCAGGTGAATTATGTGCTCAGTGGTGATTCCGTGGCTTCTATGCGCCTGTCTAAGCAAGTCTCTCAGTCGCGTTCCTCGACTCTTTGGTGGCAATGGCTATTTAAAGCTCTACTTATTTGTGTTGCTTGTATTTTTCAAACGAATGTTGTAACTAAACTATTATGCATATACCTCTGCAAGGTTATCCTTCTTGCCTGTGAAATGCAGCGTTCCTTGGTGTCAGAATAACAGTTTTGTGTGATGAATAATTCATACCTTGTACGCTAAGAACGTTAAGCTAAGCACTAGGAACCTGGCTATCATAGATCTAAGAACTATGTTTTAATGAACGACATTAAGATACCAGTAGCAAATAAGGTTGTCTAATTATGGATGTGGAAATCGCAAAGAAGAAAATGATTAAGCAGGCATTTTACATCTTGGTGGCAACATTAAAACAACTAAATGCAGTGAAATGTGACATTATTATTTTCTGAACGTCTGTTCTCATGAAACACCGATAGCGTACTACAAGAAGTTAATTGTGGTGCAGCTGTGAAGAATAAGCAGTGTTTAACATACATGTCAGTTTTCCAGTTTTGGTCACATATAGTCACAGTAACCTGTCTTTGCCATTGGTTCTGTTTCTGCCATTGTCAGTGCCTTTAGATAGTTTTCCCTCCGTGTTCTCCCAATAACATACATACGGTTGAAAACTGCGTGGACATATAACTGTTTTTTAGAGCTGATCTCCGTCAGACAGTTTCACTACTGCTCTTTTCTCGTTTTGCGTACCGTGAGCATCACGAACCGATATTCTGTCAAGATTTTGACTGGCGAAATGAAGCGGCAGCGCTCAATTTAAAAATCAGTATGCGCTTCTGTCTCATAGAAAAGGAAGGACGAAATGATGAATTGCATAGTCTACACTGACTGAATGCAAATGTCAGCGAGTTTTGATGTGTGTCACGTATTCATGACATTCCTAGTGGTGTGTCTTCTCCCGCTCGTATAGTTTGTTAAGTACATATGTGTAACACAGCGAAGATAAAGATGATGTGATACAACCAGCCTAGTCAGAAGTCTACCTGGGAATCCCCCTCCCCCACTGCGCGCTCACACACACACACACACGCTCACACTCCTACACTCCTACTCCAACACGCAAAGAGGGTGCTGTCCGTAGATTTTGGGTACTGAAACGTAGTCGGTGAGCTACCTAGAAAAGAGAGAGGGATTTTCCCATGGACATTCAAATCTCTCTCTCTCTCTCTCTTTCTGTCTGTCTCTGAAATGAAGACAAAAGCTGATTTACCAGTAGTCGCAGCGGCGCCAACCCCCACGCCTTTAACTGTGAGATTGGTCAGCGTGTTTCCTAACATATAAAATTTCGTAGAAGCAGATGCTTACTGGTGATGAAGCGTGTGTCTGCGTGTGTATTTGTGAGCTCGCGCACGCGTGGAAGCCTGTAAGAAGGAAATTGAAGAGTGACGCGATCAAACGCATAACGTACTTGATTTTTGACAGCTGCTCGCTCATACTCTGTACGCAAAACGGATCCATGCATATTTTATTTTAACGTTTCTTATTTGATCATCCATGTTATTCATTGCCTTTTTGAAGTAAATTCTTCGCTAATGAGCAAGGGGTTCTTTGGGGGTGCACGATATTGTAGTCTGTGCGGACGTTAGGATGTGTTGCTGGCTTACTGATAAGAATTAATCGACATGTGACTAATTGTTGTTCCAAACCTATGATCTCGTCAAGACAGGCATGATTGAGTGGTGGATTCAGGTCCTTGCCTAAAAATAGGTTCTCTCAAATGATGCTTAAATGGTAATGCTACTTACATTGATAAAGTGTTTTGTCCAATTAGTTGTGGTTTAGATTCTTGTGGAGCAAATGTCCCTATGAGGATTTAGATACTAAAAAAAAAGAAAGAATGACCTTTTGGGGATATTTTGCTGGTCTGTTTTTAAATTATGGTACAGCTGTTATTGTTCAAACGTAATGTGTCCAGTTGTTTCTTTGGTTATGGACACGGTTAGGTCATTAATTGCTAGTTCCAGTAAAATGGAAGTCAATGGGAAGTCCCCTTTCGGATTGCGTGCCTATATGTGCTTTAAATTTGTATTGAGGTACATGGAGTGAAGAGGGTTTGGTACCTATTCCTTTGTAGTCCATCGAGTGGTGCTTTCAGCAGGCAAATCTGTCTCTTCCAGATCTTCGATAAGTGAATAACGTGTATGAGAAATAGAAAACCCTTCAAAAAATGATGTGCCCCCTAGCTCCAATCGTTCCATTCAAAGGCATCTGGCATCAAAGCTCCCTTCAGGGTCTAGCTTGGCTGTCAGGGTTTGTCTCTGTGGTGTTCAAAGTAGTGCTCACAAACAGGCAAGGGCTGATCTCCTTTTATTTCTACCACTCCTTCACTCTGCACAACAACCAGAGCGTTCACAAGAACAAATTAAAGTCAGGGACCTGCTTGTCATTGTTCCCTTTCCTTTCCACTGATATTGAAGTGGAACCTGCACCGTTAATAAGTCAGGCCTCTCATTTTTACACAGCGCCACACGCTGGTCGGCAGAACAGTTGACAGTACGTCCTTTACCTTGGATGAACCTTTGATAAGTGAGTGAACAGCAGCATTCATAGATGGACAACAGAGCCAGGTTGTTTTGTCCTCATTTGTAGTGTTATGGTATGTTGCCGCCCAAGTTTAGATTTACAAACACACACACACACTTTTGTAGAGATCTCTCAGGTTTGTTCTTGTGCTCTCTTTAATATCTCATCCACTTGTTAAGCAGAGGACTCGAGAAATGCAATTGGGAGCCCACATGCCAGATTTAAAGGAATTAGGAGACCATGTCATTGAAAGACATGGGTTGCTGCCAAGGTACTATCTCAGTTGTAAGTCAACAGTTCCTTCTGATACACCTTAATGTTAGGTCGTTCAGATGTGTCAGCCACTACATACTTTCTAAAGCCAATAAATACATGACGACACCCTTATCCTATCCCTAATTTTCTGTCTGAATTGGATGAAAAGAATGAGTGAAGATGACATTATGTGAAAGTAGCTAGCATCGGTAAGAGACATTAGACGGCTGTGGTAAGTCAGGACATGGAGAGGACTTCTGCAGACCACATACACAAGCCCATTATACGCTCTTTTATATGAGTAGTACATAAAATATTTCACCATCCACACCATGACATTTTTGAGGATTTATGGTCCCCAGACTCTAATGCTAGCTGCCCTTTGGGGGCTACAGAGGACAAATGACTGTGTGTGACTGGATGTGTGTTTGCATACACAGTTGTAACTATGCATGGATCACAAAACTGCTCTGTAACTGTTTTATAGGGGCTTGTGTGTGAGTGTGGATGTGTGTGAGTGTGGATGTGTGTGAGTGTGTTGTAACCAGGGACTGGGTTCTGTAGATCAGGCTTATTTGTGAAAGTTAATGAGTTCAGTGAGGGACTAAATGTGAACCTATGGCGTTATGGCAAAGGAGTCAGCTGTGCGTTTGTATCAGTGTGAGTGTCAGAACAGATGGGGTTTTGTGGAGAAAAAGCATTGTAAATTGCCCCTTTGTCCCAATTAACGTGAATGGTCTTCCATGACAAAATGGGTTATTGCAGCATATGTTATATAAAAGGTAACCTAAGTTCACAGACTATTAATCTGTCCCATCCGTCCAGATGTTAGAGAAATGACATTGCACATCCATAGAAAATCCAGTCCCTTCATTTTCTGAATATGTTTTTGGGCTTTAGTAGATTCCAGAATATGAGATGTGTCTTATTTTTTATTTAATTTTTTTTTTTTTTTTACTTTATTTTAATTTCCTGATGTGGCTTAGCCTTTGAATTATCTCTCAGCCTTTCTTTGTATGTGGTGTAATTTTCCAAGCGGAGTTAAGGACACTGATTTTGATCAACAATAATGGTGTATATATTTATTTATGAATAAATAAATATCAGCGTGTCTGTGTAATGCATTGATGTACTTTTTGAAGCAGCTCAGCTTTAACAGTTCTGAACTACTGGTGTTCAATTTACGTTCTACAGTTTTGAAATAAGGATATATATATATATATATATATATATATATATATATATATATATATATATATATAAAGAAATGTATATGAGACATCTTTCGTCAGTTTGTTTCAATATGCTTTTATACTCATTAAGTTGATCCACTTGAAGGCTCATTACATAAGGAACACTTCTGCCTCATTCCCCAAAGCCTCTGAAAGGACTGGATAGATATCAGCACTATGTTAATTGTTTCATGCTCCCCCTTGGTTGGGCAGATTGCTGAGTCTGACATATTGCGTCAACTGATCCAATCATTTTTCGGGTGCTCAGGGCGCCCTTAGGAAGGGGGTTTTGAAGTGGGTCGTGGTCACTCCTCGGAGGGCGGGACCTATGGTGCAGTTGGCCCACCATGTGCTGCTGGTGCAGATGGACATGAAATCCAGGTTTGAGGAGTTTTTGTGGTATCACTGTTTCCACACTGCCCAGTTACACAGAGGCCTTTCACACACAGCCCGAGTCTAAAATGTCACACAAGACTACTGACGCTCTGTTCAAGCCATTTGTATTGATAGAGGTCCTGCAGTGGAGATCTAGGTTCCTTTTTTTCACCACGCAAACTCTTCCCTCCACTCCCATTTCCAGTGTGTGTGAGATGTAGAGAGGTAACGGGGTCAGGCCAGTCCCAAACCCTGAGAACCTGGTTTTGAAGGTACTGCTTTTGGTCAGTCAGCCCATTTTTTCAAGCGTCTGACCATTTGACAGTACATTATGGACAGGCTCTCCTCATGACTACGTACTCCATGACCGTCTCTGTCACAGTTATTTACGGTGGTCTTTGGCATCCTTTGAGTTGATCTGTTCTTTATAAACCAAATACAGCATGTGATATGAGACAACGTGGTGTGTCTCCTGATTGCTATGGTCTATTGAATACAGGGTGTATGCATCTCTGTGTAATATTGGAGAGCCATTCTGTGACAAGCATGTGACTGACACACACACACACACACACACTCTCTCTCTCTCTCTCTCTACTGGTCAAGGACAGGTCATGAGGTGGTCTGACTCACACTCTAACCTCTTGGCTATAGAATGAGTTCTTCTCTCTGAGAGAGGATCTGTCAGTGGACAGGACAGTCAAAACAGGGCTGTTTGTTCAGGTTTTGGGGTAGAGGGTGTCTTGGGAAAGGTCATCATTTAGATTGATGTGATGAGTGTGTGAATGTTTGAGGGAGCACAATGGTGATCATATTTTTGTTACATTTGGCAGATGTTCAGGTTGTTCTTTTGAGGAACGCAGAGAGAGAGAGAGAGAGAGAGAAAAGTATAGGCAGAGGATTGAAGATGTGTTTTAGTGAGAGTGGTCTAAGCCTGGGCTAAATATGAACATCATTCTCTAATCCCCATTTATGTCTAATCTGCTAGTGATCTATACTGTACCCACTGCCTACCACTGCTCTCAGCTGGTCTGAGGGTATGGAAGGATCAGAGAGGGCTTTCCATGTTTTTTTTGTGTGTGTGTGTGTGTGTGTGTCTCAGTGTGTCTGTATGTGCATGTGGTGTCATCATTAAATAGGTATGCACATTCAGTTGTATGACTGCTTATCTGCTCATGTGTCCCCATCTGATCCTGCATTCGTGTGCGTGTGTGCGCGCGTGTATGCGTCTGTGTGCGCGTGTGTGCACATGCATGCGTGTGTGTGCGTGTGTGCACGTGTTTGTGCGTTAACACTGTGTCTTTAAGTCCACAGATATCTTCTCCTCGTGCTAAACGCAAAGCACGGAGCCTGACAGTGCTCTTATTATTCTCCATTTAATTGCTGTAAAAATCCACGTGCTATATTTAGCACCAGTCTTCTGAGCTGCTTGTTGTGCTGTTTTATTTCTGCATCTTAAATCATGACAGAAACACACACACACACACACACACACAGCATTTATCAGACCACAGTTTAACACAGTTCTAGGAGGAAGGCTCCATTACTCTGAACTGAAATGCATTTAGAGATATGGCCAATGCAGGCCCATATATATTATTGGCATTAAAAGTTTAGCTTGTACAGTTGAAATTTTATTTCTCTCTCTGACACCATTCTCACAACTCCCAGGCTAATGTATTGGGTGAGTCCTCTCTGTTTGTGCTGACATTAACCATAAGGCCTAACAGGACTAATTTGGGGTTAGTGGCTCATTATGTCAGGCACAGAAAGAGTTCCATGGTGAAGAGATTTGGATGCATGAATTAGCCTTTGGACGTAGATTTGTCTTAACCAATACCCTGTTCAGCTGATCTTTACCAATGAATTAAGTCTTTAATGCGTTTTAGTTTGTGCAAAATCAGTGGCGAGCCATTTCCAATGAACCCATCACTGGTCTGTTACACATTTTGACTGTTAAATGACAAGATTGAAAATGACACTTTTTAATTTAACCTGAAAGGGGTTTTTTATTTACACATGACCCACAACAAGGGATCACCTCCAAAACACACACACACCCACACACACACACACACACACACACACACACACACACAAATGGTTTGTGTAGTGTCCAATCCAAGCCCTTCATCAAGCCTGTAATCTCCAAATCTTGGATAAGGAGTGGTGTGCAGTTGTGTTAGGAAAAGACCTACAAAATCACAGTCATGTTACTGGGCTGTGAATGAATAGAATGCTGTCTGTGCTAATGAGCTGCTCTCCTGGACAAGGCTGTGTGTCTGTGTGACAGCCTGACCCTGTCTGAATAATGGAGCTTTATAATTATCAGGACCAATCCTGACTGAAACATTCTCCTAGATAATGTGATCAAGTCATCAATCACTGATACTCCACCCCAAGACCTCTTTCTCTCTCTCTCTCTCTCTCTCTCTCTCTCTCTTATATTCACACACACACACACACACACACTTACTTTCTCACTTCTCTCTCCCCTCTTTGAACAGTGGAATTGGTGAGAGACAAATGATGAATGCTTTTATCTGGACTGTAACAATGGGGAAGTGTTGCCCTTATGTGAATGCAGATTTCCACCAGGAATTGTCAAGCTCCTGTAACCAAAAATACAAATAACTGAATTAGCTTTTCCTATGGACTCATTCTTGCTCCCTGGCCAAGCGCTGTCAGGCATTCTCAGCCCTCCAGGGATGCACCAATAGGCATTCTCTGCTCTGAGTGAGTGCACCAATCAGAGGAGCCGTACTCCTCCAGAGGGAGGCTCTTCTGGGAGAACACCTGCTCTGTCTGGAGGATTCTTCTCTGCAGTAATGAAATCAACAATTAGGAGAGTGAATCTTACTTAAAGAGAAAGGGAGGAAGAAATGTGTTTGAGTAATACACCCACACTCACAGACACAAGACACACACAAACATACACACTCATGTAGACAGCTGAACAGTAACAGGAACAGCCCAGAGTTGCAGTTGCCCAGAGAGTGTTTTGACTGTATTGAAGGTGTATCTACCCATTGGCGACACATTTTCTCTCTCTCGCTTTCTCTCTTCTCCTTGATAGTAAGAGGTTTTGGGAATTCTGACATTTTGGGAACTTTGTGTTGAAGTCATTGTGTGGTAATTGAGTCCAGTGTGCCATCATATTATTCCTTCATGTGGCTATGTGGACAGAGAGAATGAGAATTAGAGGGAGCAGGGGAGGTCTGAATAGTAGAGAGTGCAATAGTACACGATTTGCTGGGGGTTTTTTTCTCCTCATTGTCTGTTTCCCGTGTGTCAGTCACAAATAGCTCGAGAATCCAGCTGCCATACAGCTGTCCTGCTCTCTATCTGGACGGTTTTGCTCCCCCCCCCCCCCCCCCCCCACTCCAGCATTGCACATAGATCCAAACAGGCATACACAGAAGTGCAGATATCCATACTGTAATACTGTCTAAAACAGGCACAATATACCAAAGAGTCCTTCTCTTACATTCACACACATCACTCCCCTGCCTCTCCGTCTGTTCACACATACATGGACACTACAATAATATCTAGCTCTGCTCTGTCAGGTGTGCATGGATCAAAAGCAAACCATCAGGAATATCAGATTACTCTCTTTTTTTTTTTTTTTTTTTTTTTGAAAATGCAGATTAGGCTACAGACGCACTGCTGTATTTGCCAGTGCTGCAGGATTAGAGCATTGACGCAGGGGGTAGTACTTCTGCCTTTCTAAGATCCGGCTCTTGCTGTAGTTGTATTCCTCCAATAAGAGACTGGCTTTGTCGTTATTTAGGGTTGAGTCACAACACTGGCAAAGGATTTTCCTTTACACTGTTAAACATGGCAGTGTGAGTGTTGGTGTTAGTTTGTGTATTCCCTCAATGTCAGGCTCTAGTGTTAAAATGTAACTCGGGGTATTTCATGTCTAATGAAAATTTCAACTTTGCCCTGGTTAACGTTTGATCAAGACAAAACTGCTGTAGTGTTGAATTACTTCCGTACTGTGATACACATCTCTGGACTTTGTACTCTCATTAATTAGAGTAATACTAATCAGTTTGCTCAACAGTCATGAAAGGTGCTTTCATTCACTATCCTTCCAGTTCAGAATATTAAATTCAATCAGATCAATAAAACTACTTTAAACATCAAAACTTTAAATAGTCATTGCAGTAACTGTTCTGCTCCCTGATTGGATCGGAGTGATCATGTGGTTTTACAGTGATAATAACCCTGTGTCTGTGGGTGTCAGATCTCAGTGTTTCAGACCTGATAGTGAGAGAGTTTGAACTGTGTGTAACTGTGAGGACAGTTACTGTGTGTATAGTCTTGTTAATGTCTCGTTTATGTTGCGGCAGTGACTGTTATCTTTGCAGGCTGAATTACATAGCGGAGTCAGGCCAGTGACACAGCGTGTGTCAGACATGTCCCACTGACAGCGCTCCAGTATCACCACACAAGCTTGTTTAAAAATTATTGCTGTCCAAAGGGGAAATGTAGTGTGTTGGCGGGTGTGTGAATGTGTGATTGTGTGTGTGTGTGTGTGTGGGGGGGGGGGGGGTAATGAGTTTAGCGTTTGAACTTGCATTACCCTACCTACATAAATCTAAGTCTCTCACTTGTCTTTCACTCCTTCTTCTCTCGCTGAGTCTCTCTCCCTCTCTCTCTCTCCCTCATTTCATCTCCCTTCATCTCCCTCCATCCTGGCTTAGCCTGACCTGTCAATCTGAGATGTATGGACTTGCTCCGTCCATCATTTATCTGCTCTCCTCTCTCCACTGCTCCTCTTTACATCCCTCTCTCCTCTCATCTGCTGCCTGTCCCTCACTTCTCCATCACATCCCTCGCTCCTCCTCACCAGCTATCTGTTTACACCTCCCCCTCTCCCTCTCTCGCTCCTCCTGTCCACTCATTCCAAACCCCTCTCCTTTCTCTCACCCTCTCTACTCCTTCTCTCTGCTCCCTTTCTGTTCTTCTGCCTTTTTTTCCAGCCATCCATCTCCTCTCTCCTCTACCTTTAAACCCAGACCTTCCAAGGAAGGAGGAAAGGTATAGAGAAGGGAGTGGGGAGGCCAAGACGAAGTGATGGAAATGAAGGAGTGTTCCTGTCGTTTAAAACCTGTCCTCCTCTCAGTGCAGTGCTGCACTCAGCAGCTGCATTAGTAAGCGTCTGTTCAATATTTATAAGGCTGTTAATAAAAGATCAATAAGATGATGCCCTCCTCATCGCTCGGCAAGATTTCTGCACTGCTGAAAAGTTTAATTATTGCAACCTAATTAAAATAGTAAAAATCCAGGTGATCTCTCCCTCTCTCTCTCTCCTTCTCTCTCTCTCTCCTTCTCTCTCTCTCTCTCTCTCTCTCTCTCTCTCTGTCTCATGCGCTGTCTTTTGCTCTCATATTCCTTACTTTTTGAAGTTTCTGTCATCTCTGTTCACTTTGTATGTTTGCTTCATTACTGGATATTTGTGTTTTGAGCTTTTGTAAGCGTGTGTGTCTGTGTGTGTGTGTATGCGTGTGTGTGTGTGTGTGTGTGTGTATGCGTGTGTGTGTATGCGTGTGTGTGTGTCTGTGTGTATGCGTGTCTGTGTGTGTGTATGCGTGTGTGTGTATGCGTGTGTGTGTATGTGTGTGTGTGTATGTGTATGCGTGTGTGTGTGTGTGTTTGTGTGTGTGTGACACTGTGTGTGATGTTGAGGGATAGACTCCATTCTGCTGACTAAGTTCCTTTGGAGAAGTGCACTGTGATGTTTTATTAATTCTCTCTGAAGACAAGAGCAGGTTCTGTCTCTACACTTTAAAGCTAACCATTCACCTAATTCAGGTTGAGTTATCTTGGCCTTGCCTGGATTTGAGGAGATATTAGTATGCCAGAATATTGATTTCTGATTGTACACCCTATTAGTAGCATCCCATATCCCACTCTGAGATGTCTATAGTGTTGCCATGAGCACACAGGTGTGTATATGTGTGTGTTGACAGAGGCCTGGCTGTGGTTGTGGAATAGCTGCAGTGCAGAGGATGTTTCAGTGGTAATCTCCATCTAGTACAATACCACTTCCGTAGTTCTTCAGCAGGGAGTAGATAATGCCAGCACCCCTCTCCCCCTTACGTAAGTCACCTCATTTAGGGCTGACTTCAAATAAAGGTAAAAAAAAAAAAAATCAAACCTCCATCCTGCTGTTATAAATAGCTGTCTCTCTCTCTCTCTTTCTACCTTTCTCTCTCTCTCTCTCTCTCTCTCTGTCTCTCTCTCTCTCTTTCTACCTTTCTCTCTCTTTTCTTTGTGAAATGCTTATCTGGAAACAGTGCTCTTGTACAGAGAAGGTGCTTTGAAATACAGCTCACAGATTAGAGATATGTTGAGCTTTTCCTTTACTTTCCACTTCTCCCTCTGCATTTCTTCCCTCTCCTTCCCCCATATCACATGTTTACCTCTCAGTAGTCCTCTCCTCTCCTCTCCTCTCCTCTCCTCTCCTCTCCTCTCCTCTCCGTTGATTCTCCCCCGTCTCAGTATAATTTCACTTAGAACCTTCTTCTCTCTCTCTCTCTCTCTCTCTCTCTCTCTCTCTCTCTCTATACTGCCATGCATGAGACACATACACATTCAGTCCTGCTGACTGTTGACTGTGTGCCTGGGGATCAGTATGTTCCTGTCACTGATCTGTGAATCAGTCCAGAGTGAGTTACTGAGTATAACTGACCTTAAATATACACATACACACTCTCTCTCACTCTCTCTCTCTCTCTCTCTCTCTCTCTCTCTCTCTCTCTATCTCTATCTTTCTTCTACCTCCCTCTCCTTCTTTTTGTCTTTTGCTCTTTTTCTGTCTTGATCTATTTTCCTCTCTCTGAAATCCTCTCTCTTTGGCTCCTTTTCCTCACATCCTTACTTCACAATCATTTCCTCTCCTCTCTCTTTCTCTGTCTGACTCTCTCTCTCTCTCTCTCTCTCTCACACACACACACACACACACACACACACACACATGCTCACAAAATTCAATGTGCAGAGTCAGGATGGTGTGTCTTGGCGGACTGGCAGTGTATTTGTTAATTGATTTGCTTGATGTGTGACAGGGAGAGAGAGAGAGAGACAGAGAGAGTAAGGGATAGAGGGAGAGGAGGAGGGAACAAGAAAGAGAGAGAGACAGAGAAATGGAGAGACAGAGGTGAGTAATAGCTTGCACTGTGTGCTTAGGGGGAGTTGGCCCTGGGTTAGTGGGAGTTGGTCTCCTGTCTCCTCCTCATTGGCTGCTCCCATGCAACTCATTTCTGTCAAAGTGCATTGTACTGCTGAATCAGAATTTGTTCCAACAGCTTGGTTTCAATAATCCAGCAACATTTTCAACTCTCCGTTTTTGTTATTGATTACAACGTCTCACGCAGAGTTCTGTTGTACAAGAATTTCCAAAAATGTTGTGTCAGAAATGTCAAATTTCATTGAAGAGAGTTAATGTCAGCGTATTCAGTGTCATAATCATAGTCCGTGCGCTTACTAGTGAATAGAAATAGTTTAAAGAGAAAGTGAATAGAGTAGTTTCTGATGGAGTGGAGAGGGATTTCCCAGTGGAAAACTGTGTTCCAGTGATTGACTGGAGGAGAGGGGCAGACTGGACTGGTAATGCTGTAATGGAATAGTGAAAGACTAAGGTTTAGTTGCTCTGGGTAAGAATGCCCTGCTTTCCACCCCGTGGGGTTAATAAGCTCTGTTCACTACAGCCCACAATAGGAGTCTGCTTCAGCCTGCCTCCTACTCCTCTCAGCCTTAGGCACCACACACATACAAACACACACACACACACACACACACATTCAGGAGAGAAGGAATTTCTCACCTTAAACAAACATTTGGATGTTAAGATACACTGCCTAGCCAAAAAAAAAGTCGCACACTCTAATGTTTCATTTGACCGCCTGTAGCTTTGATTACGGCACACATTCACCGTGGAATTGTTTCGACAACCTTATGCAACATCACAATATTTATTTCTGTCCAGAGCTGCATTAATTTTTGGCCGAGATGTTGTTGACGATGGGAGAGTCGAACCACGCCGTAAAGTCTTCCCCAGCACATCCCAAAGACTTTCAATGCGGTTAAGGTCAGGGCTCTGTGGTGGCCAATTCATGTGTGAAAATGATTCCTCATGCTCCCTGAACCACTCTTTCACAAATTCGAGCCTGATGAACCTTGGCATTGTTGTTCTGGAATATGCCCGTGCCATCAGGGAAGAAAAAATCCATTGATGGGATCACCTGGTCATTCAGTACATTCAGGTACTCAGCTGACTTTATTTTATTGCCACATAACGTTGCTGAACCTGGACCTGACCAGCTGAAGAAACCCCAGATCATAACCCTGCCTCCAGAGGCTCCAAATCCAAATGGTGACTTAATTTTTTTTTTTGGTCAGGCAGTGTACATTCATGTGTGGAAACCTTTTCACATAACGTCAAATCAAGTGTATACCTGTGCACGTGTGTGCGGCCTTACTCAAAGAGCTAACACCTTTATTTACGCTGTAGCCATAGGAGCCCATGGAGTTTTCTCTTCGCCTTCTCCTTTGTTCTGTTTTCCTTTTTTGGCTTTGTTTCATATTGAGCTCACATTGAATGGGCAGAAGAGGTCGGCCTCCTTTGGGCCGTGCGTGGTGAGCAGATTTAGCTTTGCGAGTGTTTCTCATCTTCTCTATCTTTTTTTTTTTCTCTTCTCGTTCTTCCTCTCTCTGACTCTAGTCTTCATACTCTGGTGACATTAACATTCCTTTGATGCTTGTTCCAACTCGCGCCCTCCCTCTTCTTCCCCCCCCTTTCTCTCTCTCCCTCCCTCTCTCTCTCTCTCTCTCTCCCTCCCTCTCTCTCTCTCTCTCTCTCTCCCTCCCTATCTCTCTCTCTCCCTCCCTCTCTCTCTCTTCCTTTCTCTTCTGCCTTCTTCAGTATTGAGATGTGCAGCGATGAGGAACACAGTTTGTCTTTGAGGGCTGGGATTAGGTACATGTATGTAGAAAAAAGACCCCAACAGACAGAGGAAGGCTTTCAGTGTGCCCCTTCTGTCCTTTCACTTATTCTTTTTTGATGCATTTCACACACTCTCTCTCAGCCCCCACATGGCACACACACACACACACACACACACACACACACACACCGCTATGTGTTGCGCGAGGCATCAGGTGAAGGTGAAAATGCTGGTATCTATGACAGGAGTTTGCTTCTCCGCCGTGGCGAGATCACTTCACCCGTCTCCTGCAGGGAATGCCAGGCTATTTATAGATCAAGGGTTAGCAGGGTACAGAGAGAAAGAAAGAGAGAAAAAAGATGAGGAGAAAGAGAGGGAGAGAGAGAGAGAGAGAGAGAGAGAACATAAGGGAATGTTGCAATTATGAAGCAAGTGTTGCGCCACCCCTCCTTGGTAATCCAGAGCCAAGCTCTGTAAATGTCAGCACTTCATCATTTATTTAGCAAGGCTACAGGTCACTAGCCTAATGTGGATGTGGAATGGCACAGCTGCTACACATTCGGTCTCTCTCTGTCTCTCTCTTTTTCACCCCATCTCCTTCTCTGCCCAGCCCTCTCCTCTGTCTCTCTCTCTGCCCAGCCCTCTCCTCTGTCTCTCTCTCTCTGCCCAGCCCTCTCCTCTGTCTCTCTCTCTCTGCCCAGCCCTCTCCTCTGTCTCTCTCTCTCTGCCCAGCCCTCTCTGTCTCGCTCTCTCTGCCCAGCCCTCTCCTCTGTCTCTCTCTCTCTGCCCAGCCCTCTCCTCTGTCTCTCTCTCTGCCCAGCCCTCTCCTCTGTCTCTCTCTCTCTGCCCAGCCCTCTCCTCTGTCTCTCTCTCTCTGCCCAGCCCTCTCCTCTGTCTCTCTCTCTCTGCCCAGCCCTCTCCTCTGTCTCTCTCTCTGCCCAGCCCTCTCCTCTGTCTCTCTCTCTGCCCAGCCCTCTCCTCTGTCTCTCTCTCTGCCCAGCCCTCTCCTCTGTCTCTCTCTCTCTGCCCAGCCCTCTCCTCTATCTCTCTCTCTGCCCAGCCCTCTCCTCTGTCTCTCTCTCTGCCCAGCTCTGTCCTCTGTCTCTCTCTCTCTGCCCAGCCCTCTCCTCTGTCTCTCTATGTCTCTCTCACCTTCTCTCTCATGCACACACACACTCTCACCCCCCCCCCCCATCTTTCTGCTCACCTGCTGTGGGTTTTTTTCCTCTCTCTCTCTCTCTCTCTCTGTTGGTCTCTGTAAATGGTTTGGTCATTAGTGTATAGATAATAGTTTGGACGTAATTTCCTTAAGTTGTAATTTCGTCACAAAAATAAACAGAAAGATCATTTGACTGTTTGACAGGCAATTGCATGTACTTGGGTTTCTTGGGAATTTGGTGATGTTTGTTGGGTTATGAATTTTGACCATGTGATTTGGTACAAATTTTGCTCTGGTCAATTGAATGTAATATATATATATATATAACAGAAAATGAACATTTATTTGTTGTCAGACAAGGACAAGAACGTTAAATGCCATAAATGTTTTGCTTCATCAGTTTGGTTCACACAGGCTTTTGGCTATATAGTTATATTGAGTAATGCGTCCTGTCATAGCTCTCTTTCCAAAAATTCAGTTAACCTTCATTGGGGGAATGAGTCTGAATCCTCCCAGGGGAAGAAGATACAGACATTTCCAAGAAATTCTCTTAATGGATTTGTTGGGTCCGAAATCTCATAATGCCCCCCCCTCTCTCTCTTTCTCTCTCTCTCTCTCATTCTTTCTCTCTGCAGTAAGTGACAGCTGCTACAGAAACCTTGCTGAGGACCGCAGTGGAATCAACCTCAAAGATCTCGTTCACGACCCATCCTTGTGAGTACCCCTGCTTTGTCACACACACACACACACACACACACACACACACACACACACACACACACACACAACACAAAGCTTATCCTTTTGAAGCTCAGTCTTACCATAGCTACTTGACTGAGCTGATGCCAACAGCATCCCAATCTTTGCTTATTGTGGATCTCACATTCACTCACCCTGACAAGCCACATTCCACAAGGACAGGGCTCTCTCTCTCTCTCTCTCTCCCTCTCTCTCTTTTCCCTCTCTATTCTTCTCTCCTTCTTTCCCTCCACCCTGCCTGTGAGCCAAGGGTCAATTACCAGTGTGTAACGTGCCATTTAAATAATTGATTAATCTCAGTCCAATTACATCCATGCCACGCTGAATGTGTCGCGGCAGCGAACATGGAGGAGCCTGTTTGATAGATGAGTCCCTGACTGCGCTAGCACCCCAGCTGCCTGGCTAGCGCCGCCAACGGCTCTTTTAAAGTATGCATGTTAGCCGGGCACCCTTTAAACCTGGACACAAGGTCAGAGCTGAGCTTTAGACAAGCAGCCACATCCAGGTCGCAGTCTTTGACTAAGCCACAGCTGGAGAGCATTGTGTCTATCGGGGAGTAGCAGAAGTGTCAGAATTGGCTGCCAAGGAGAAGCTACATCGCTAATGACCACGGACACCAGGCTAATGGATAGGCCTATGTGAGACTGATCGTTCTCTGTGTCCTTTCCTGCACCATCATACTCACAGACACACCCCCACACCCTATTTCCTTCTTGAAAGCTCAGTGAGTGACAGTTGGAGCTAGAAGGACAAAGTTCCAATACCTCAGGTGTCTTTGGGGTTTTTTTTAGGCATGTGTCTGTTTCTTTACAAATGAGAAGGAGAGGGGGTAAAAATAGGGGGAGGCATAAATCAGAGAAGTGACATGCTTCTTCATGTCCTCTGCACACAGACAGCTGTGGCTCCCTCGCCAGAGAGAGACAGCCAGAAAGAGAGAGCGACAGACTTTATGTAGAGGAGATGTAGCACAGGATTAGAGATAGAGTGGGTTTCTGTGTTAGCTAGATGAGGGATAGTAGTGGTACTGTCTATGGGTTAGTGTGTGTGTGTGTGTGTGTGTGTGTGCGCGCGTTGGGAGTGAATTGGGCACGTTTGTGATTGGTTGCAGAGCTGTAATCTGTGTGTGCTTTTGTCCCAGTATCAGAGTGTGTGTGGTTTCAGCCGGACGGTGTGAAAAGGATTTAGTCTATTATTGGAGATGGCCCAGAACCATCATTGCTGCCTAATGCCCACACGTGAACACACACGCACACACACACACCTGCAACACAGCTGTGGACAAGGACATGATCAGCCAGCAGAGGTTTCCATGTGGACACACACGTTTACACATGCTGAAAAGCTGGCACATACACACACACACACACACACACCTGCATGAACACACTCAATTATTGTACCAATCACACCAGTTTTATGTCATCTGAAGGTACAGAGAATAAAACATGCTCTGTTTGAAATCATATTTAGGGTGGTGTGTGTGTATGTGTGTGTGCGTGCGTGGCGAGCGTGTATGTGAGTTTGTGTTATCCGCAGTCTAGCCAAAATGAACACAGGATAAAGCCCCTCATCCCAAACTCATCTCCATCCTAGATTTACAGCACCTCTCCCCAAACACCCAATTTCTACACAGGACTGGTTCCCTTGGCAACCGGATTAAAGAGCCCTGCCTCGTTGTGTTCAACATATTCTCCCTTTAGCTCTTCCTCTCCCTTGTCCTCTCTCTCGCTCTCACACTCTTTCTAAAACTGAAAGGCTAGAAACACACCTTGCAATGGAATGAAGATGTTTCCCAGTTAGTCAAATTTCAGTATAACATCAAGGTCATCCAGCTGAAGGTTAGAAAAACAGTAACAATTTGCAGCTGAGGGGTTTGTTTGTCTTAGCCATAGTTCACCTTCAGATTTTATTGTAATGTGCAAGATAACCACTAGTGGGCACTGTTGTGAAGAATTGTATTATACTAGAGCAAGGGTGTCAAAATCCAGTCCTTTAGGGCCATGGTCCTGCTGTTTTTCTTGTTGACCAACTAAATACAATGTTTTATTGGCTGAATAGCATGCTCACCTGTTTTCAAGGTGAACATCAACAGGTAACTAAGAGGTGAAAACAAAAACTGGCAGGACTCTGGCCCCTCAGGACCGGATTTTGACACCCCTGTACTAGAGATTCTGATAGTTAATGCTGTGGTTGAACTCAGTTCCTCCAGTTCAAAGTTACACTTATAATTTGTGATTATGTCTCTGAGGTTGTTCAGACTATACGAGAGCTGGAACTGCACAGGAGCTGTACAAATGATGTTTTCATCCAGGACTGCTTATATTTTTCTTTATGCCAGAGATGGTATGCCTCTCGAATAGCCTTAAGTGCACATGAGTGAAAAGTTGCCATGCTCATAATTGAAGCAGCAGCCTTCCAGTTACCAGAATATTTCCCTTGTTTTCAGCTGTAGGCCTACGTAATACGCAGGCCACATGAGAGATTGTTTGAAAAGCTCTGGTAATTGAAATTCAGCATTAATTGGGGAAACGGCCAACAAATACAAGCATACACATTGGCTCAGTGTCTCATATACCACCTATAATACATTGACATGTTTCTGATACATCTTACACTCTCCCCCTTGCCCTATCTCTTGTCCTATGTCTGGCTGTTTTCTTTTTTCACTCCTTCACCTGACTTGTTTTGGTGCTATTCTCTCTTGTGTTTCTTCCTATAGGCTTGGAGGCATAATCTCTGCATACAAAATAGTCCCAGATGAGATAGATGAGATCAAGGTAACTGTTGTCTGTTTCTCTCTCTCTCCCTCTTTATTTTCCCCCTATCTGGCTCCCTTGTGTGTGAGCGTGCGTGCGTGTGTGTGTGTGTGTGTGCGCGCGCCAGCACGCTTTGTGTACTGCCCTCTGGAGGCTACCCTTAGCACTGCACTTCTCTTCCTTTTTCTCCTCAAACACTCATCAAGCTTACTCTCAATTAGCTCAAGCACTTTGGCTTCAATCTCTTATCTCATAGAAATGGTCACTATATTACTCTAAAGTGGCCTCTTAGTGTATTTCTGAATATTCTACCATCAGGCTGCCCTCAGCTGTTCAGTTTGTCCTCTGCTTTTAATTAGCATAGCGTAAACCCTGTATCTCACATTAACAGTTTAACTGACACATCTGTGTGTGTATGTGTGTGTGCGTGTTTAGGAGACATTGGTGGACTGGTGTGACGAAAAGGAGCTCAACCTCATTCTGACCACTGGTGGAACGGGCTTTGCCCCTCGTGATGTCACGCCCGAGGTACATGGGGAGCCACCTGTTTGTGTTTGTGTCCATGTGAGTGTGAATGCGTGGACTGTCTAGAACGTGTCACATGTCCATGGAGCTGCTGTCTCTGTGCCTGTGTGTCTGTGTGTGTCTGTGAATGTGTTTCTGTGTGTGTCTGTCTGTGAATGTGTGGGAGAGGGTTTGCTGGCATGAGCCTAATATAACATCTGTATTTGTTTCTATTTTCATATGGCTTTAAGATTCATACTGACTGCACAGCTTCAGTGGTAATGCTGATGATAGTATTTCTGTTTGTTGAGGGTGGGGAGAGAGATGTTGATTTGTATGTGACAGAGAGAAGTCACGTCACTGGTGATACCTACTGTACTGTGTCTTAGTTTGTCTTTGTCTTGAAGTGAGAGTAAGGCCCTCTGTGAATGTGTGTATGCTTTCAAACTGCACTGATGAGTGTGTGCGTGTATGAGAACAGATCTGTGTATGTGTTAGTGTGGGTTTGGGGGATACGTTTGTGTGTGTTTCTGTGCGCTTATACATGTGGTTGCATGTGTGGTTGCATTTGTGTGTGTTTACTTGCATGTGTGCTCACTTCAGAGTGTTTTTGCATAAGTGTGTGAGGTGTGTTTGTGCAAGTGTGTGCGTGTGTGCGTGCGTGCACATGAGGCTGCCCTGGATGACTCTCGTGGGCATTAATGCAGGCCGTTGGCTGTGCTGTGGAACCATGACATTTGTCTTTCTGAATTCTGATGCCTTCTCTGCTTTTTCTCTTTACTAATATGCATGTTTGAAGTGTCATTCAACTGAAGGACGTCGGCCATTGTCAAAGCTGGGTTCAGACCCACTGCTTTTTGCCCTGTTGTTTTCATTCTCCCCTCCCATGTGTCTTTGCTCTGCTGCTGTCTGTGGCCTGCTGGGATGGAAGAGGGACTGTAGAGTGTCAACCACTCTGCCACCCTTGAAGCCAGGGAGGGAGTTAAGAGACGCAAACATGTGGGCAAAGCAATAGTCAGGGTCTGAAAAGAGTGTGTTTTAATGAGGGAGCAAGAGCAGAAAAACAGAGCCGAATTTGATGCATTGTAGTCAGTGTATCCATAGCGATATAGAATATAGTAGTAGTAGCTATAGGATGCAGTAGCATTGCCTGCACTATACAGTATCGATATCATTTGCTGTTGTTGTCAGTATTGGTAAAGCACTCTGTTCGATAATTATTAGTTTTGTCTGCTGCGTGACCACTGTTAGCTGCAGTGTGATAATTTAGTACAGCCGGACTTCATAATATGTTGTCCTTTATTTGTTTTGTAGTATGGTCAGTGTTGTGTAGAACTGACAGTGTTTGTATGACAATATATCATGCTTATGGTTGTATCAGTATTGTTGTATCATAGTGTACAGTAGTAGTGCAGGCAGCACTGGGTTTTGGAGTACTTTTTTTGTCAAAGTGTAGTGACTAAGGGTTGTTAATATGGTAGTACTGGCTGTCTGTGTATATGTGAGTACAGTATCAGTGCTGAGCAGTGAGTGTGTGGTGTGTCTGTCCTCTCTGTAGGCGACTAAAGAGGTGATAGAGCGTGAGGCTCCAGGGATGGCCCTCGCAATGCTTATGGGCTCCCTCAATGTCACACCATTGGGTATGCTGTCCAGGTGAGTGAATTAAAACACGCACACACATGCACACACACACTCACACACCCCTGTACACATACACACAGACACACAGCAAACACACATTTTTTACATCAAGTTACATTGTGTACACACACTATGATGGCTTGTTCAGTAACATGAATGCACTCTCTCTATGTTTCATGTGCTCTGTATTTCATAAATACTTGAATAAATCTTAGCCCGTGCACATACACTGCCTGGCCAAAACATTAAGTCTCCATTTGGATTTGGAGCCTCTGGAGGCAGGGTTATGATCTGGGGTTTCTTCAGCTGGTCAGGTCCAGGTTCAGCAACGTTATGTGGCAATAAAATAAAGTCAGCTGAGTAGCTGAATGTACTGAATGACCAGGTGATCCCATCAATGGATTTTTTCTTCCCTGATGGCACGGGCATATTCCAGAATGACAATGCCAAGGTTCATCAGGCTCAAATTTGTGAAAGAGTGGTTCAGGGAGCATGAGGAATCATTTTCACACATGAATTGGCCACCACAGAGTCTTTACGGAGTGGTTCGACTCTCCCGTTGCCAGCAAGATCTCAGCCAAAAACTAATGCAACTCTGGACGGAAATAAATGTTGTGACGTTGCAAAAGGTTGTCGAAACAACGCCATGGCGAATGCGTGCTGTAATCAAAGCTACAGGCGGTCAAACGAAATATTGGAGTGTGCTACTTTTTTTTTTTGGCCAGGCAGTGTATGTTGACAATGATAGCTGTAACCAGTCATCACTCAAGCTATGTTCTGTGTGGTCGTTGACTGTTCTCGGCTCTTACAGACCTGTGTGTGGAATCAGAGGGAAGACTCTCATCATTAATCTGCCTGGTAGCAAGAAAGGCTCACAGGTAAGGTGTGTGCATGCATTTATATAGATGCAGAGAGACTATTTGTCAAGACTCCATGTGCTTTCACGGCTCATACTGATTCTACTGGGGTATACCCATTTATTATATACTCATACACACACACACACGCACACAGTCTCCCTCTCTCGCACTCACTATGTTAACATAGTGGCCAATCCTATTACAGCACCTCTCCTGGGAGTTCCGGTGATAGGGCTGTAGCATTAATCTCCATTACCCATCAGGCCTGGCCATAGAGTGCTTTGGCGCGGTGCTGCTTTGAAGTGCCGAACTCAGAGCCGATAAGGGGATTAAACTTTGAAGAAGCCCTTTATGCTTGGTCCAGCACAGCTCCAGCTCTCCCTCTTCCTTCCTCCTTAAAGAAAAGCAGTGCCCTTCCTTTCTCTTCTCCTCACTCCATCACACCTCCTCCTCTTTGCTTTTCAGCAGATCTTTGCCCTGTTCCTCTCTGTGGTCCTGTCCTGTGTTTAGCAGTGAGGACAGGAAGAGCCCTGCACCAGTGCCTTACAAACTTTTCTCTTCCTCCAAACACATCAGAAGGCTTAGCTGTGGTGGTTTTTTTGATGGACAGTAACAAAGAGATATCCAAAAAGTCAAGTAGAGGGCAGTACTCCTATCAATAGGTCCTCCTAACAAAGAGAGTGACCTCGTTGTTTAGTTGCATCATGGTACACCTGTACCTCCTACCCTAATCCAACTAACCACAATACAGTGGCCTCGGAAAAAAAACAAAAAACAAAAAAACAAGCAAGCTCCATGGCTTTACCATGGAAAAAAAAACGTTGGTCTTCTATTCTTTGGTAATTTGTCCAAAATACACTGAGTTTTTGATTTTTAATGCAACGCTGCTGTGATACTAGAACAGCAGTTTAACTTATCACAGGAACCCGTCATCACAAGGAACCCTGAAAATGTTTCCACCTGCAGATTCCCTTTGTGCTACTCTTTGTACATAAAATTAATCTCTCTATATAGTATGGAAATAAGAGGAACACTGAACATGAGTTTACTGTAATCTGACAGATTCTATGGAAAAAGGGCATCTGGAGAGCAGTATGGGCCTTTTTTATGGCCTCGAGCTGTTGGGAAGTGCACTATGCTGATTTGTTGGGAAGGCAAGATTGGAGAGGCAATTAGACTGAGGCTATCCAATTAGCTGGCAGCACATAGTAAAACAGAGCACATTGGAAATTGACCAGGACTCTTCAGGTCACTTGACTGGCTTGGTGAGGACCAGGCAGTTGGCTATAGGATTCCTCTGCTTCCCACTGAGGCTAAACAAGGATGACATAAGGCTGTCAGCGGGCGTTTTTAATGTGACAAAACTAACACACACCCTCATGCCTTTCCTGTCCGGCCTGTCTGTCTGCTCCGTCCGTCACTCTGTCAGCTTGGCGTCTGGTGCTGTCTGATGTCACACCATATCAGTGCAATGTAGGTGCCACAAAACAGACCACACACACACACACGCACACACACGTCACACACACACATCCATACACGTACACACACACACACACACACACACACACACTTGGCGAAGCCATCCAAGGATGGACAAGCTGACTTACAAAGAGGGGACGCAGAATTGCCAGTGGGTATTTCATGTCACCCATTGTTGATTTTCATTTTAAACTTGAATAGCCCCATCAAGTGTAAAAGGATGATCAAAACTGGACAGAGAAGAAAAAAAGAGAAAAAAAAATCTGACCTTTCTTTGACCTCCATACAACTAACTCTCTATCCTTCAGTCATGTTCTTTTATGGTTATTAACGTCTTTGTCAGAAACACTTAACCACGATGCCTAGACTGTTTTAGGACGGCCATGTTAAGTGTCAGCTTAACATTCTTATCAAACGTTAACTCTTGAGAACTGATGATGTAAGACTGTGTTTTGGCTTCTACCAAAGACAGTGTCAGTAGGTCAGCCTCAGGGTCATTCTAATACAGGTATATTTGGAGCTGACGTTTGCTGTTGGAACATTGCGCCGAGAATAAGCATGGGGCTGGTTGCCAGCACAGCTATAAACATTAGCATCTTGTGCTAATGCAGTTGTGCCCTGCATTATAAGACCTTTATAACAACAATGTACAGTATGTTGGCCTTCATGGAAAGTCTTTGGACAGCTATGTCCGCAGTGCGGTCCAACAAACAATAATATTGCATGTTAAGCATGAACACATAAATTCTCTCTCTCTCTCTCTCTCTCTCTCTCTCTCTCTTCTTTTTTAGGAGTGCTTCCAGTTTATCCTGCCAGCCCTGCCTCATGCTATAGATCTCCTGCGGGATGCAGTGGTAAAGGTGAAAGAGGTCCATGACGCTCTGGAGGACCTGCCCTCACCCCCACCTCCCCTTTCTCCTCCGCCCGCCACCAGCCCCCACAAACAGACCGAGGACAAGGGAGTGCAGTGTGAGGAAGAGGATGAGGAGAAGAAGGACAGTGGTGTGGCGTCCACTGAAGACAGCGGCTCCTCGCACATCACGGCGGCTGCCATCGCTGCAAAGGTACACGAGTGGATGCAAAAACCAATGTTAGCTTCGTGTGCTAAACTGATTTTACCGCTAAACATTTCACTTACAAATCAGACTTGATCCCAACTTACTGTGGTGGACGCTTGTCTGTCTCATCACTAATGTCACTGTTAGTCGGGTTAGGAGACTAACCCGATTGACTTTTAGTTACATTTTCAGGCTTGAGGCTAATCTGTCTAATCCTAATCTGACTAGCATTAATCCCTTCACATTGCTCCTTTCACCGCCATGTCAGCTCTTCAGTCTTGTAATTAAATGTATGGGTGTGCATTTGCGCACGCGCGTGGGTGTGTGTGTGCGTCCATCCATGTTTGTGTACATAAACCATGTTACGAACATGTTGTGTTCTTCCTGATCTGTGGTCATGTTCATCATCAGAGTATGAAGTCTCATCCCAACCACGCTGTTGTCATGGCGAAAGGTGGGCATTTCCTGCCTGGCCTCGTCCCTCCCACAAACATTCCTCCTCATTTCACCTGTTCCTGTGGAGACCAGATGGTAGGTCGCACCTATCCACTGTCCCGCCCTCATCCTCCCATTCCGCTCTGTCATAGGTCGTTAATAAATTCTTCAGATTGGTTCATCAAAAAAAAAAAAAAACCTCAGAGCCACAGGGGCTTATACACTTTTTTTATATGGGTAAACACTCACGCTTTTGGGAGCTTCTTTGATATTCACATAGGACAAAGTGAAAGTGATCAGGAACAGTGGCGACATTGCCAGGTTTTGGAAGCACATGTAATTAATTGCCAAACTATTGTTTCTTACTCTCCTATCAGCTCAGTGTACAGTGTGGTTCTGATAGGGTCAGGAAGGGCAGAGGAAAAGCATGCGTAAGTGGATGAGAGCATGTGTGTATTCCATCGGGAACACTCTCTGTAGGAAAGGCCAAGGCTGAGGCGAGCGTTATCATTAGCGCACAGTTAGCCTGTGCTAGGTAATTAAGGAAGAGCTGGTTCTGTTCTCTACCCAGTACAGGCCTGCTTTAGCCCCAGTGTTAATTAGTGTTACACTAAAGGCCCAGAGCAGCTGTGGAAGATCCCTGGACTGCTGGCTCAATCTTAGGGGCATTCAATTGCCTCTGCATTCAACTCTGGCTTATCCCAGTCGATTCCTCCTGCTGGAGAACTGAAACAAGCCTCTTGGACTGAAGCTATAGGCATCCTGTCTTTAAGATAATGTTAGCTTGAAGCCCCTGTCATTCAGCATCACTCCAAATATATACATGGGTCTTATTTAATGAGCAGTGTGCAAAATGCCTGTCTTGCCAGATTATTTGTAGTGATCTGAAGGAGTTGCAAGTGTATGCACGCAATGTAGGGGGTTCATGCAAATTCTGTATTTTCCTGTTTTAATCAATTAGTTTGAAGCATGCTATATCTGCACGTAGCTGTGATACACACTCTCTCTCTCTCTCTCTCTCTCTCTCTCTCTCTCTCTCTCTCTCTCTCTCTCTCTGGCAGATTCCAGACTCTATTATTTCGCGAGGTGTGCAGGTGTTGCCACGGGACACAGCCTCTCTCAGTACCACACCCTCTGAGTCGCCTCGTGCACAGCAGTCCCGCCTCTCAACTGCCTCCTGTCCCACGCCCAAAGTAAGATGTCCCTCTCTCCTCCACACACTCCCTCTCTACACACACTCTCCAGGTCTGTCTGTCATGCTGTCTGTCTTTTCCAAAAGCTCTGTCCACTGTGATGTCAACATCTTGCCCCGCCCCACCCCCCCCCTGCCCCGACTCACCTCATTCGCTGCTTTAATACTGCGCATTCCATTTCTGACAGCAGGGGGCTCCACCATTGGGCCAAGACAAAGGAAAACCAAAGTTTTTACATGGAGCTTCTTCTGATCTGATTGGCTGGATTCCTATTTGTGTTTTTTGATCAATGTGTTGCAGGTGCTTACTCAATAATAATGACACGAAAGATTTTTTTTTCTTTTTTATGTTCTCGTCGGTTCACATAAATGTGCTAATGGTTCTTAAATATGTGTGCAGGTGAAGTGTAGTAATTGTGCTGTCTCTCTCTGTATTTGCGCTGGTTCCTGTGATTCCAGCTTGTTGCCTCAGTCTGTTGAGAAGCTTAATGTTAAGTGCAGTTCTTGGAATACTCAGGGGGTTGTGGCCCTCTCTCCTATTCTCTGATTGGACTGTTGATTTTCTTTTTTAAACTGTGTCATGTCATATACCACAATCACATTCTCATCTCATGTTTAAGTGACAGGTGGTGCTATATTAAATTGGCGAAGCATCTGGTATAATGGATAACTGTCTGAACTTTGCTCCGTCCTTTGAGAGTCAGCATGTTTGTGTTGTGGGTGAAGAATACAAGATATGTGCATGTTATATGGAGTACTTGTTGGACCCAACTTAGAGGCCGTTTTTTTTTCTTTTCCTCAGTGTATTTATTTTATCATGGTTTCATCTGTGTGTGTGTGTGTGTGTGTGTGTTTGAGAGAAAATGTATTATATAGATGTCTGTAAGTATGAGAATGCCAGTGTGGACCTGGGTGAGCAGAGACAAAAGTTACTTTCACACGGGGAAAGGTTTTCATGTATAGGTAATGAGCCTCAGTGTAAATTAGAGAATGTGTGGAGATGAAATCAGAAGTGTGGAGCAGAGCTGTAGCATTAGCCTTTCTTTATCTCCCTCTGCTGGACATAGTAAGTAATGCAACTTCAGTCTTCACAGCAAAATATTTTCTAAATGGATTTTATACAGTGCACTACTGAATGAGGGGCATGAGGATTGTGTGATGCTGTACCTGCATATAGTGGTGTAACTGTGTGTTCAAAGTTTAAATATACAGGGGTGCGTGTGTGTGTGTGTGTGTGTGTGTGTGTGTGTATGTTTGACTGTATCTGCCAGATCAATGCGGTATGTCTTTCAGGCTGATGCTATATATGTATGTGTGTGTTGGTAAAAGTCTTGTGTATATCTATCAGGCTGGGTGTTCATTTCTAAAGAAGAGGCTGGGTGTGTGTGTGAGTGAGTGAGTGAGTGTGCATGCGTGTGTGTGTGTGTGTGTGTGTACAGTAGATGCTGGGTGTGTGTGTGTGTGTGTGTAAGGTAGATGCTGTGTGTATGTAAGGTTGGAGCAGAGCTTTGTTTGAGCTCCGAGATTGATCCCCTGCTGTGGATTTGACCTCTCGGTTGGCCCCGCTTCTGCTGATGGCAGCCAGTTCACCCAGACCTCAGCCCCACCAACACAGCATGACATACTGGGGGAAAGAGAGAGAATATGTTTAGCAGCTTGTTTGTGTAAATGTCAAGTTTTTGTTTTGATCTAATATGTATGGAGTTGCAATAGGCACCACTGCTGGAATTTGTCTTTCACATTTGATTATGTGTGTTTGGTTCTGCGCGCACATGCATATACATAGGCCAGCTCCTGCTGTTTGTGTTTGTGTGTTTGCGTATATGTGTGTACGTGTGTGTACGTGTGTGTGCGTGTGTGTGTGTGTGTGTGTGTGTGAGAGAGAGAGAGAGAGAGACTGAGTGCGCTGTGCTGCAGAAATTTGAAAGCCCTGTAAAAGAGAGGGGGCGACCCTCTCATTCATTGTCACTCTGTAGAGAATTTATGAGTGTGGAGCATACAGTGTTGTGTATGTGGAATGTTAATAAAACTGGGCTGGAGCTGATTTGATAGAGAGTGATCACAGGGAAGGAAAGGGAAAGGGACAGGGTTGTCCATGACTGAAAGCAAAGCCTGATTAAAAACCTTAGCCATGCATATGTATCAGGTAGAGAAGCCTGAGGCAATGCACAAGAGTGTACGGGTTGGGTAATGGACACACACGCACATATATACATGCACACATGTGCGTACACACACACACACACACAGAAGCCAGCATTTCTTCAGTAAAGCATCCAGCTGTTATATAAGCTATTTCTTTGCTCCGTGAGCGGATTAAGCACAGAGGTAATAGTTTTAATGCACATTAAAGTACTGTCTCTTACTCTCTCACTCTCTTACTCTCTCTCTCTCTCTCTCTCTCTCTGTTTCTCTTTCTCTCTCTCTCTCTCACACTCTCTCTCACTCTTTCATGACACTCTGAGTGCATAGTCTTAGCCTGAGTATCAGGCAGATCTGTCCACAGTGAGTAAAGAGGGATGTGCTGCCTGAGAGGAAGTGTCTGTCCTCTGTCTCTTTCATTCACACACACATACACACACACGCACACGCACACACACATACACATACGCACATGCACGCTCACTCATCCTTACACATGCACGCTCACTCATCCTCACACATGCTCTCACACTTAGAAAGGGCCAGCTGGTCTACTCTTGGGGAACAGGCTGCGCTGTTAGTGATTTCCTAATGTGAACAAGGAAAAGAGCTTCCATCTGTCACACACACTCTCTCACTCTCTCTCTCCCCCCCTCTCTCTCTCATCTGTGATTTATCTCTCTCCTGTGTCTTTCTCTTGATTCATGTCTACTTAACTCAGTTCAGTTTGATTCAGATCAGTTCAGTTCAGTTGATTTCAGTTCAGCTGAAAAGTTGCTGACGTTTCACTGTAAGAGGTGTGAAGTCCTGGTTAGAATAAAAATGCTTATTTTTCTTGATCTCTCTGTTCATACATTGAGCATCTGTGGTTGTTGTTATTTCCTCTCTCTCAGCTCTCTCACAGTTCTCTCTCAGCACCCTTTTTTGCCCCTCTCATTTCTTTTGCTGCTTGTCCAGTTCCTTTAGCTCACTGTTGATCTGATAATGAAAGAAGGGGGACCATGATTACACTCCAGTGAATGTACACACACATATGGCTTTATGCATGATGTTCACTCATCCTCCACTTCACGCTCTGTCTTCCATTTCTCTCGCTGTCTCTCTCTCTCTGCTCCTCTTTTTCTCCCTCCTACACGCTCAGTCTTGCTCTCTCTTAGTCTCCCTCTCTCTCTCCCTCTCTCTCTCTCTCCCCTCTCTCCCTCTCTCTCTTTTTCTCTCTCTCTCTCTCTCTCTCTCTGTCTCCCCTCTCTTGCTTCTCTGTTGACTGCATGTGTGTGTGTGAGTGTGTGTGTGTCAGTGTGCGCGTGGGAGAACAGCATTCTTCTCAGAATCAGCGAAAGCATGGTAAGGACAATCTCTTCTTCCTGTCTGTGTGTTCATCTTTCTTTGGCTCTTTTTTTACCCAGCATTTCATGTTCATGTCTGTTTGTTTGTGCATTCAACAGTGTATTCATTAAATGTATCTATTTCTATACATATTTGTTTGTGTGTGTGTGAATGTTTATGCTATCTCTGTTGGTGTGAGTCATTCACTTGGCAGAAAAGGGCTAAGATAGGAAGCACAGCTCCACGGTTAAGCAGGGGCTTTCCGTGTGTGTCTGTGTCCAGGCACAGTGCTCCGTCTGTGGGTAGACTCAAGTGGGCTCCAGTCTGCTGCTCTGCGGAGAAGTCTGCTCTGCATTGACTCTGAGCTCTGTTTTACAACCATCCGGTAGGAGAAAAGCAGCACTTACGCCACAGACGGAGAGGCAGAGTGACAGGCAAAGGAGCGGGGGGAGAGAGAGACATAAAGTGGCTGGATGAGCCGCTGAAGGGACAGGCATATTGGGCTGGAGTTGTGAGGTTTTGTTACTTGGTTCAGCGTTGGCTCAATGCCAGGCTTTGCTCTTTCAGCTGTGTCAGACGTCTGTTAGGCGGACTGTGGGAGACCTGGTCTTTGTGTGTGTGTGTGTGTGTGTGTGTGTGTGTGTGTGTGTGTGTGTGTGTGTGTGTGTATGTGTGTGTGTGTGTGTTTGTGAGTGTAAATGAGCATGTACCTATATGTGTGTTTGGTTTTGTGCGTCTTTCATGTATTATGAGAAAATGTTTTATCTTCTCTAAGTCTCTCTCTCACAAGCACACACACACACAAAGCCAGAGAGAGAGAGAGACAGAGAGAGACAGAGAGAGACAGAGAGACAGAGAGAGAGAGACAGAGAGAGACAGAGAGAGACAGAGAGAGACAGAGAGAGAGAGAGAGAGAGAGAGAGAGGGACAGCTGTTATAGGTCCTTGTTAGGGAGTCAATGGTGCGTCCCCGTCCCAGGGCGACGGTACTTACTCTGCCTCTCCTGCGTCCATGTGTAAGGAGAGCAGCAGACTGACAGACTTTGCTTCTTACTGCTTTCTGCTTCAACATACACTTAACCGTAAAGCTCTAAGGACGATTTGTTGCAGGTTTTGGAGGGGTGGGGGTGGTGGTGGTGGTTGTTTGCTTTATTTTTTATATACGTGCCGTGATTTGGATTCTTGTCATTGTGAAGACCAAATGTAACCAACAGAATAGCAATAGAGGTTTCTGGGGTCATGGCATCGGAAATTAGGTCCTTCATATTGTTGTCTGTCTCAGTCGTATTTTTCATTCACTTACAAATCACAGATGTATGCACATACACACACACATTTGCAAAAACTGAGCACAGAAAACTTGTTTTATGCAACGTGAAGTGGCTCAAATTGTTTCTCTTAGCCAAGAGATTAAAATACTGCCGTGTGTAGCTGTGGAATTTCCACCCACTGACTCGCATAGGAAATCAGACAGTCAGATTTCTTCTCTGTCAGTATTCTGATTGGCTCATGACCAGAGAGGAGCTGTTGTATATTGGGGAAACCAGTGTAATGTTCTGGTTTGAGGGGCTTGAAGTGGATCCCTCTACCCTGCTTTGCTTGACTGAGTGAAGCAAGCTGTGTGGAGAGCAGAGGAGAGATGGAGGGGGTGGACTCTTTGGGGGACCGCGTGTGTATGCTTAGTCAAGCGAGAGAGGCGTAGAGAGTGTGTGTGTGTTTGTGTGTGTGTGTCCTAGAGGGAACAGGGGCGAGGTGTGCAGAGATATGCCCTGGAGGAGCTTTTAGTCATGGACACGCAAGAAAGAGAGAGTATGAGTGGCTGTGAGGGTAGTGGGCCATTGGATTAGAAGTAGTTTGTGTGTGTGTGTGTGTGTGTGTTTGTGCTTGTCTGTGTGTGTTTGTGTATGTGTGTGTGTTTGTGTATGTGTGTGCATGAGTGTGGTGTGGGTTGGTTAAGTTCTCGTTGTATTGTGTTTAAACAAAACATGCTTCTCAGTTGTGGTCATGGTTTTAGATTATTCACATTTAATGTACAATGGAAGCTAGTGGGAAGTCCTTAATAAGCACTGAAGACAAACATGTGCGCTGATGCCTGCCTGTCTGTGTGCCTGTCTGTGTGCCTGTGTCTGTGTGCCTGTGTCTGTGTGCCTGTCTGTGTGCCTGTGTCTGTGTGCCTGTGTCTGTGTGCCTGTGTCTGTGTGCCTGTGTCTTGTCCCTGCGTCCTGTGCCTGCGCCTGTGTCTGTGTGAGCATGCGTGTGTCTATGTGTCTGTGTCTGCGTGCGTGCGTGCGTGTGCGTGTGCGTGTGTGTGTGTGCATGTGTGTGTGTGTGTTTGTGTGCGCGCGCCGGTGGCCAGACTTGTCATTGGTGCAGAGAAGGTGCTCTCTTACAAACTCTTGAGTGAGTCCCAGACAGGACATCATCTTACCTCTAGTATTAAGTAATTAAGTAAGTGTTAAGCAAGAACAGGACTTAACACAGCTCCAATAAAAGACACACATTGGCAGTGTTTTTGCAGTAAATGTCATAGTGAATTTTTAATGTTGATTTTATGTTTGGATGAACTTAGAACCACTTTGTGTGTGTGTGTGTGTGTGTGTGTGTGTATGTGAGTGTGTGTGAAAGTGCCTCTGTCTTGTTGAGTCAAAGGTCACTTGTAAAACCTCTCCTGGCATTTAATGAATGTACATTGATTGGGTGGGGGTTTGTCCCATGGCCCTTTTGTCTGCCTTCAGTTTGATGGATGAATGGGGAAACAGTGGAAGGTCGGCTCAAGGAGGGAGTATGCCCTTACTGAGATTTCCCGTCAGCTCTGTTAGTAGATCCAGGTCACGTGTGACAGTTGGTTCGGCTACAAATGTATAAGTTACCTGACTCTGTGTGTGTGTGTGTGTGTGTGTGTGTGTGTGTGTGTGTGTGTGTGTGTGTGTGTGTGCGCGTGTGTGCGCGCGCGTGTGTGTGTGCGCGCGCGTGTGTGTGTGCGCGTGTGTGTGTGTGCATGTGTTCATGTTGCCATTTCCACTGTCACAATCATACGACAGTTTCTGTTCTACTCCTCTACATCCTTCATGTCCTATCTCATCTTTACAGTCTAAGAGCCTGTTGGCTTTTTGTAACGAGTTTGTCTTGAGATAGGCACTTATCAGACCACAAGTGGTAACTGGTGCCAGTTACAGCACTGTTTTTAATTTAGTAAGCTATCATAATTAAAAGCTAAATTGCTGAGGTGAAATTTGGTTTAGATGTCCCTGAAACACGATGGGAAATCAGAGTTACAGTTTCTGTTCAAAAGTGTAAAAGATTGCAGGAGTTGATACAATAAGTGCAGAAAAATGAAGTACCTGCAGTTAGTGTGCGTAGAGTAACTGACATCCCTCCCTTTTCTCTGGTGTCTTGAATGTGTGCACCTCATTGGCTGTGGCTGCTGCCCCTCTGTGAGTCAGTGCAAGCTGTGGACCTCCAGTGGCCAAGGGGGTGCTGCTCATGCTTGTAGCTGCTGTGTTAACCTTCTTCTCCTCCCTCTTTCCTTTCTATCTGTCATTCTGTCTTTTTCTCCTCTCTGTCCCTCTCTCTCTCTCTCTCTCTCTCTCTCTCTCTGCTGTCCCCCCTGCACCAGGCCCGGCTTCCTTCCTGCTCATCCACCTATAGTGTATCAGAGGTATTATCTGGCATGCTTTTTGCTGTGGCACCATCCTATGATCCACCACCTTTTCCGCTTCTCGCAACCTGTCCTCTACTCCTTCATCTGCTGCCTTTCCATCCTGCTGTTACTCCAGAGCAACAAGTCATCATAGCGTATCTCAGATCAGTTAGCCAGTCTGCTCACAAGTCACTCTTATGTCTTTTTTCTTTTTCCCCCTGTTTGGGTTTTGGTTAGTTTGCATTATTTTGACTTCTCATGCCAGTCGCTGCTCCCTGTGTGAACATAGCCTTAGTGCTAATCTGAAAATGCTATATTACAGCTCTTTCCTCTGACCAGAGTGTAGTATTCTTAACTTAGTGCATGTGAACTGGGGACTAAAATGAAGAAATATTTATATCACTTAATAGGTCATGTTGAGGAGCATTAAATAGACATGGTCTTTGTTCAAATACATTTTTTAGCCAAGCAGTGAGTCATCTGCTGTTTTTTTTACTTGTATGTGGGGCTTTGCAGAGGTCATGGGTAATGTAGTCATTGCTGATCTTGTTGTAGTTTAGAAGTCTCATTTCTTTGACAATGGTTTTGTTTTAACTGAATCCATATGTCAAATGTAGATGTAGAAGCTTCCTGAGAGTTTGTGCATTTTCATATTTTGGCTCAATGGGTTTTGTATGGGTTTTTGTATTTTCTATCTTTGTAGCTGTTATGTTTCTTTCTTCCTGCCCAGCCATTCTGCATACCTGTATCTGCAGATCCACTCTCTTTTGTATTTGAACTGTGTGTAAATGTGTGAACTGTGTGTAAGTGTGTGAACTAGTGGGCATCAAACCTAGAGGACTTTGTATGCTTCTGTAGACGTGAGTGTATGAATGCTGATGTACTTGATGTTTTGAGTATGTTTTGTGCTGGTGCCGTTTATCTCAGTGTGCGTGTATGAAGTAAGAGTCCACGTACGGATGTGTTGTGAGTATCCGTGTGTATGTGTGTATTAGGTGAGTTACTTTCCTGTGGCTTCCTCCAGGCCTCACGGAGAGAATTCAGGGCTCACCTGGATGAGGTCATCACGCTCAAGTCAAGGTACTCTACCTTGGACCAGGTAAACAGCACACCTTCCTTTTCCTACTGTCACATAGACCAAGCACTATGCCACACACTACCTCACCAACCACAGCAACAGGAATCACCCATTAGTATTCAATGTTTACAGAGAGAAAGACGAATAAGGCTCCATTCTCTCACTGTCATCTCTCTCTGTCATAGCCTTGGCTGTTAGCACTTACACTGTGAATTCCCACACTGTCCAATCGTTCATCTGTGATTGGTTAATCATGGAGTGGAGCTCCTCTTATTGGGCCTGACACTCACCCATCAATAATTTATTCTCCATTAGTGCCTCGTCAATTAGTCCATCACCGTTTTTACTCCCAGTCGTCATTCTCACCCCACCCCCCCTCGCTGACTCATCAGACCCCTCATTTCAAGTGTGTGTGTGTGTGTGTGTGTGTGTGTGTGTGTGTGTGTGTGTCAGTGTGTCTATTTGTGAGTGAGACTGATTGTGTTTGTGTGTGGCGAAATATTTTTTTTTTTTTTATACCTGCTGCTACCTAGAGGAAAGTTTGTTTTTGAGCTTTCATGTGTTCAGATGTTTGGAGCATTTCTCCCTCTTTCAGAGTGTTTTATGTTATAAATGGCCATGTGATGGTTATGGGGTGTGACGTGGAGAGCTGTGGAGGGATGAACTTGTAGAAGAGTGAGGGGTAGATTGAAGAAGTGCTTTGTACTGGCCTGCTTGAGTCTCATCTTTAGTTTGTGTGTATATAGAAAAAGGTGAAGTGTATTTTAGTGGTATGTAAATGGTTTGGTACATACTGTAGTTTTGGGGTACCAGTTAGGTATGTTTTCAATACAGCAGAAAAAAAAAATATATATATTTTTTTTTTGTCCTGCAAAATATTGGGATAAGAGTTTTGAAATAACTTTCTGTACATGCATTGGTGTAATAGCAAACAAGCTTGTTTAAGTGTGTTTTCTCAGGGACTAGAGTAACACAATTTGTCAAATTCATTTTATGTGATCGTTAATGTGAAAATTAGTTTATACATTGCATTAACCCATACCCAGTGGACAATGGGCACTGAATTGGAATCACACATTCGTTCCAAATAGTCTGATGGTGCCTTCCACACACTGCCCATCCCACCTCTTATGTCCAGCAAATTTTCATTGACCTTTGCACTTCCACCAGAGAGAGGATTTTGCACACCGTTGTATTTGTCACTGCACAAACATAAATATATTGCAGGTAGATAAATGATTATAATTTTAGTTTATGAGCTAATGTTGGATAGTAATGTGTGTAGCTGTTTGTCAAGGGACTTGCAATATGCACGTGAGAGTTGTTTGTGTGTATGTCACTGTTATGGAGTGAAGCTACTCCAGTCAGCAGAGCGCTGTTTTACCGTCACAGACAGTAGCATTAGCGCCATGTTTCTTTATGACAGTGGAATTTAGGCCTAGACCTGTAATATGTCAGCCTTGGTTTGTGTGTTTGCATTATCTCTCCTGACATCCACTCTTATTCCATCCTTCCTTTCCATCTACTACTCTGCTGTTCTCTTTGGTCATTACGTGTTTTGCACTGTCGCCTGTCTCCTCCTACACACAATTAGATTCATTACTTTGCTTTATTTTAAAACTAATCCAGTTTCTGAAATGCTCTTGTCCTGAGATGGTACTCGCAATGTATCTGACTGTCGACATGGTTAGCCTCAACGAACTCAATTAGAGGGAAGAATAACTTTATTTTACCGTCACTAACATTACGCACCACTAGCCTGCCAAAACAACCTGTTCCTTAACACAAGAGAGCTTTGCTGTTATGTTTTTCCTTGTCTTGTTTTTCAAATGATCTGTACCCCCTTTTTACCTGTCTTCACTGCTCTTCTCATCCAGCTTGTGTTGTACAGTGTGAGCTAATGCTAACAGAAATGCGTTAATATTGTGTTTTCTTTCATGTTCCGAGCTGCTCTTCTGCTGTGTCTGTTGTAAACCGTTTCTGTTTCTTGTCCGTGCACAAGCTCCACTCTAGGTTGGCGGGGCTCAAAGATGATCGCAGGAGCCATAGGACCTACGACTCGCGAGTAACTATTCCCACCGCAAAAAAAGGAGCTGCTTCCATCCGCAAACTCTGCTTTGCGTTAAGGAGTTCCAACTCCTCGCTTACACTCACTCTCTTTCTCTCTCTCTCTCGTTGTCTTGCCCTCTCACCCATTCTCTCCTCTGTAGCAATCTCTCTCTCTCTTTCTTTCTGTCTTTCTCTCTCTCTAACTTTCCTTGTTTTTGAATTAGACGTATGGTGTGTTGGAATCTCTGTGGACTTTGATTTGTGTTCTTTAGTCTTTTCCTTCTGTTCCTGAATTTGGGTTTTAAACTCCATTCAGATGCCGTGTGTTTTCTGCTCTCTGCTTTTGTGTGGGCTGTAGGACCATGCCGTGCCTCATACTATTTCTCCTTTCTTTCTCTTTCTCTCTCTCTCTCTCTCTCTCTCTCTCTCTCTCTCTCTCTCCCTCTCCCTCTCTCTTGCTCGCTCCCACAATCCTCCTCTTTCTCTCTCTCCTTCTCTTTCACTTTCTTAACCATTAAGTTGATGTGTTGGTGCTGGTCTGTTTATTCTGGATCATGAGTAGAGAGGGTCTCTGTTTGCCACCTGGACCCTTTGCCGTGTATGTCACCCTCCCTGTAGGCCTGGGGCATCGTGTTACGCTCTACATAGGTTATAGAGCATAGTGGGATAGACAGCTTGACTATTTCTCCTGTTCAGATTAATGGAGCTCTGTGACAATTTAGTCAGACAAGGAGCAGCCTCAAATTATGAGACATTCACAGTTGCTAATACCACTACCCTTGGCCTAAGGGAATGTCATTTTTATACTGAATAATTCACATTCATGGTTCAATGATTGTTACTGTTTTTGATTGTTATATGCATTGTCAGTGTTGCTATTATTATTATTATTATTACTATTATTATTATTATTATTATTATTATTGTTATACCATTCAAATCCCATTGTGTGGTTTACTGAAACTGTGCTCAAAGCCTAATGATGCAATTACTCCGACAGCATTAAAGCTGTTGGAAGAGAACAGGACTGGATAGATAGAGCTCTCTCAAGTTACCTTTCTGTACAAGGCTTGTCTGATTGTATCTATACAAGTACTCTCTATTGAGATGAATAATTGTAATGTGATCAGGCTACAAGAGTAAGGCATTTCTGGAATCATGTTGATGATAATGATGATAATAATGGCAGTAAGACTGCAGAAGTCTTGTGTGTTCCAATGCCGTTTTTCTTTTGTTGCTGTTTGTTCAATGTGTAGATGAATGTTTTTTATCTTTAGTAGCCAAGTCAGTGGAATGCTATTGTCCGTTCTGCAGAGAATGGAATTCCTTTTTGTGGTCTGACACAATCTTTCTCTCTCTCTTTCTCTCTCTCGCTCTTCCCCTCTTTTCTTCCTCTTTCTGTCATTCTCTCTCATTCTTTCTCTCTCTCTATCTGTAGGTACAGTCGCGGTGCAGTAGCAAAGAGAACATCCTGAGAGCAAGTGAGTAATTGGAGTCTTCTTTCGTGTGTGTGTGTGTGTTTGTGCATGCATATGCGTGCGTGTGCGTGCGTGTGTGTGTGTGTGTGTGATTGTGTGCTCTCACGTTTGTGTCATTGTGTGTGATTGTCTGTTTTGTATTCAAGCGTGTTTGTGGCTTAGCTTGTGTGTGCTTCATGATGTGTGTATCAGCATCTTTAAGCTCCTCTCCACTGCCTGTTTGCAGGTCACAGTGCGGTGGACATCACGAAGGTGGCTCGGAGGCACCGCATGTCCCCGTTTCCACTCACCTCCATGGACAAGGCCTTCATCACTGTGCTAGAGATGACTCCTGTTCTGGGTACTGAGATCATCAACTACAGAGGTGAGAGAGTTCCCCTCCACCCCTCACCTCCCCAACACACACACACACACACACACACTCAGGGCTGCCCATCTTTCATTGCCACGCTACTCCATGCAACCAAATGCCAAACCTTTGTGGACATTCATACTATGCTGTCTGTGGATCCTCTTTGGTTATACTTGTCCTTTAGTCTGTCAGAACCTGCTTCTGTGTTATTATGTGCACACAAAGTACACTGTCACAGACTCACAAAATAGTCTGAATGTGCTTTGCTCTTCTGGCATTGTGTCACTTTGAATCTCGGTATCTGCCAGGCATGTAACGGCATCTCCCTCCTAATCCCCTCATTCATCCAACCACACATTCTTCCATCTGTCCTCTGCCATTTCACCACGCTCCACTCCTCTCAGGGCCGCCCGAATCCGACCCTGGCTGAGGTCAGCCTGAAACGCTGCAGGCAGTTCTCTCACCAATCCTTCCACTGAGCCGCTTCACACTGCCTGTCTGTCATATTTCATTTAACACACAATTCACACGGGGGCAGCTGAGGATTCACCTGGAGGAGATGACTTTTTGTATTTTAATTACTCTGAAAAACTCTAGTGAACACCAACCCGGAATGGACGGTTGACAAAAAGAAATGCAAACTGCAAAAATTCAGTCAGAAATGCTAGATGACTTTCATCGCTCCTTTAGATCATGCGTGGCAGCTCAGTGTCTCTCAGACCAGATCACCTGCCACTGTTTTTGATTGATGGCCTCGTGAGCATGATTTTTAGAGTGGCTGACCGCTTCATCATAAATCCTGCCCACTGGCCTCTCTTCTGGCCTTGACTCAACTCCCCATGATATTACAACCATAGAAGAGCTGACCTCTGCATGCTGTTGTATCCTGGGCCTCTGTCTTTGTCTAGAGGGGAAAACGGGGGAAATGTATTGTCAGTTGTGTTGGAGTGATGCATGGCCTGCGTGTGGCAGACCCCGGTGATGGTGGTGACCTGGCTCCCCCGGTACACAAAGCCGTTTGGGCTCTGGGAGGCACGGACTGGAGAAAGCCCCCTCTCTGTCCTGGCCGAGGAGCAAAGCCAGAGAGGAGAGCCGTGCCCGGGGCCGGCCTGGCACCCTGGCATCACACAGGTCAGTGCCGTCCTCACCCAGCCTGCCTGCCTGCTTGGCGTAAGCCAGGGCCTTGAGGACTCCTCAGAAGGTTTCTGCCTGCTTAAAGGAGTCATTTCAATTCCCCACCAGCAGAGGGCGACTGCCTAAGCTAGACTATTAGCACTGTCTTAGCTGCAACTGCTGATGTTGCATGATCAAGGTGCTCCTGCTTATGCATTGGGGCTGTCTATTTTCGAAAATGTAGAGAATGATTGAAATTTGCCTTGCATTATTTGGATTTGGTTTTTCACATAGCGAGGTAGTGGAAGGAGTGAACCTTCCCTCTCCCAAAAGTGTCATACCAATATTACTACTCCTCTTGTACTGCCACTCATGTGTTTATGCCTGGTGGTTTGAGGATGTGAAGGATAGGTGAAAACAAAGAAGCATTATCTTTTACTTAAGCCTTGCCTGCCTGCTTTATTAATGTGATTTGTTGCTATCCCAGTTTGAATAATTTACCTGTGTACCTCCACGGGGCTCTCCTCATGTTTATGAGAGAAGAGTGACTGAGTTTAGCAGTGCAGTGTTGTCATTCCCCATCTCCCACCATATGCCAGTGTGACCGCTGATCACCACCAGAGCGAGAAAACCTACCAATCACATGGAAGAAAACAAAGCAAGCCATTGCTCACGTGCAAGGCTTTAGGAAAAATATTCTGCATACATGCACACGCACAGAGCTTTATCAAAGTGTGGTGAATTCACTCTCAGCTGTATCCCAGACCTGTTTTGTCCATACTCATTGTCTCACCACAGACTGGCGATGGAGATGGACTACACGGCATGAACCCTGCAAACCTCATGCACTCTGAGTTAAGCCCAAAGTAAACAGAGGAGATATTCTTGCTGAGCCAAATAATGTTGCCCATAAATTTTTGAAAAGGAATTGTTCACACAGAGAGATGAGTGTAAGTTACAGATAGAAAAGCCTTGGGGGAGATTGTGTGTGTGTGAGAAAGTGCAGGGTAAGGGGATGGGGTTGAGGGTATTTTTTTTAAAAAAAAAATGTTCTCTGTCATATCAGTTAATAAAATGGATTTAAAGATTTATAGCTGCATGCTGGTGGAGAGGAGATTGGCCATTTAAAATAAATTGAAGAGCGAGTGAACTGTGTTTCAGCACTCTGTGGGGAGCTCCTCTGCAAGAGTAAGTGGAGCTGTTCAGTCTGATTCACACAGGCCTCCCTGTGGGGAGCAGTGCTGAACTGTGGGGAGCAGTGCTGAACTGTGGGGAGCAGTGCTGAACTGTGGGAGCAGTGCTGAACTGTGGGCTGATTTAGTGTCGAGCAGATAAAATCATCTCTGTACCTGTAGGCTGCTACTCGGACTCTTCCACATCTGTTCGTGTGGCTGATTTGATTGCATTTTTTCAGTAAGACGCTTATGTTTGCAGGGAGAGAACCCAAGCCAGAACCACCATCTTCATCAGAGCATGTCATGGTCGGGTGACCAAATCATCATATTAATCATTATTAATTATGGATCACCACGGCCATATTATCAGAGAGAGAGACTTTCTCAGTCCTGGACAAGGTGGTTAACAGTGATGCCGTGTTCTTTATGGAGACCCTACTAAAACATGACAGTGAGATGTCTGGGACTTTTCTGTCTGTGTGTGGAGCTTTGAGGGATTTGGCAGTTACTCTATTATGTCATCACACAAGCCCCATTTTATTCTCTGTGGTGGGATTTTGTGTGTGTTCAACAAGAGGCAACAAAAGAAATGTATGTAGTGTGAGGAGATTCTATGGTTGTCAGGTGCACAGTGTGATGAGTAGCTGTAAATACCTCTGAGCCCCCCCTACCTTGCACTCTATGCCTTCAGTGTTCGTTCGCTCTCTCTCTCTCCCTCTCTCTCTCTCTCTCTCTCTCTCTCTCTCTCTCTCTCTCTAACTCCTGTACTTTGCGGAAGGTTTCTGTGATTCCCAGAGGAGGTGTGTGTTTGTGTGTGTTTGTGAGTGTGTGTGTGTGTGTGAGAGACACAGAAGAAAAACTGTCATTAGTAGATCTGCCTGTTGCCCTGGTGTGAGAGCAGTGCACACATTCTCACTCATCACCCCTGTTGCCTCTCTCGAACACAGCATGCCTTGACGGAAATGATCTTTTACTTTTTTGTTTTGTTTCTCTCAGTCTGTTGTTGCATGTCATGCTTTTGCTTTGGAGCACTGAATGGAAAGCATGCCTCCCCTGTTCCCCTCTCAGGAATAAACAGAAATGCACTGTTTTATTCACCCAAGATGAAGAACGTTAGACAATACCAGCACACACCAGCACATACTCTTGTAGCCCCTTTTTTATGCTTTGGCTAACCACTCTATTAATCCTCTGTCTCTTTCTCTCCTTCTCTGCAGATGGGATGGGTCGAGTCCTAGCCCAGGACGTCTATGCCAAAGACAACCTGCCTCCTTTCCCTGCATCCGTCAAGGACGGCTATGCTGTTAGAGGTGAGTCCTGTTAATGGTTAATTACTCTTTTACTTTTATCTGTCTTATTCAGTGCCATCTATGTTCACTGGTTTAGCAAAGACCAAATGTATCTCATGATGCTCTCTGTTTTACTGAGACATTGTTACGCTTATGTACATATGTACATGTATACACATGCTTATAATACCTAGTTAAGTCGACAGCACCTCTCCCTCACTCTTCCATTCAGCTGCTGATGGCCCTGGAGACCGCTTCATTATTGGGGAGTCCCAAGCCGGGGAGCAGGTGAGAGAAGCAAACATATTTATCTGTTGAGCTTTCTGTAGTGTGAACACCTTGTCTCTGCAGAGAGCCTGAGAGCTCAGCTTGCAAGAGGTCAGAGCCTGCTGAACATGCTTTAGTGTGTGTGTGTGTGTGTGTGTGTGTGTGTGTGTGTGTGTGTGTGGTGACAGCCATGTGGTGCTCTGGATAGGCAAATGCTTCAGTGCTCATTATTGTCCTCCACAGAGAGCTGTCTGTCTGCTGAGGCCCTGTGCCCAGTCTCTCTGTATTTTCACACACACAGCAGATTCACCGTCTGGCTCTGTGGGTAGAGCTGTCTCAGTCGTACTGTCTGCACTCCGTCAGGCAGTGAATTAGTTCACGTCTCCATGTTTTTAGGGAGCTCTCAGACTTTATGTGTTTGTGTTGTGATGGATTCAGATGGACCTCTCTCTGATTTGTGTGTGTGTGTGTGTAGCCCACACACACAGTTATGCCAGGACAGGTGATGAGGGTGACGACAGGGGCACCCATCCCCTGTGGGGCTGATGCTGTTGTACAGGTGGAGGATACAGAACTGCTCCGTGAATCTGAAGATGTGAGTTACCCTACGACACCCCCCTCACACTCACACACACACACATACATGTTCATACACACACACGCACACACACACATACATGTTCATACACACACACGCACACACACACATACATGTTCATACACACACACGCACACAGTCTTCCCTTCTCTTTACATTATACCCACACTATTCATAACACGGACAGCTATTGACACTAATATGATTAGATACAATACAGATCCATTCACACACCTCAGACTCATGAGCTGTGTGTTTCAGGGCACAGAGGAGCTGGAGGTGCGGATTCTGGTGCAGGCGCGTCCCGGCCAGGACATCAGGTCAGTGACACTGTGTCGACTGGGCTCTCTTAGCAACACATACACTTGTCATTTTTAGTCTTTGTCATATTTTTCCATTTCTCATGTTTTAAGACATAATCCTCTTGAGGATTTGTCTGGGCCATAAGGATGTTTACTTACATGTGTCCTTCACTGGTGGAGCTCTGGCTGCTGTGGTCTGTTACTCCTGTGAACCCTTGCATTCTTGTCCTTTACAGGCCTATTGGTCATGACATTAAACGTGGTGAATGTGTATTGGCTAAAGGCACTCACATGGGCCCGTCTGAGATCGGCCTGCTGGCCACAGTGGGCGTCACAGAGGTTGAGGTTCATAAGTTCCCTGTTGTAGCAGTCATGTCTACTGGCAATGAGGTGAGTTTATGTGAGTTTCTCTCCCTCATGAACAGACGGACACACATCCTCTCTCATAGCCCATACAAGTGTACGTGTTTGTGTGTGTTTGTCTCTGTGTGTAGTTGTTGAACCCAGAAGATGACCTCCACCCAGGGAAGATCAGGGACAGTAACCGATCCACACTGCTGGCCACAATCCAGGAGCATGGCTATCCTACCATTAATCTGGGCATTGTTGGAGACAAGTACACACGCCTCTTTCTTCCCTTTCACACACTTTCTGTCATCTGCCTGCACGCAGAGGCCATAACAGCTCATTCACGCCAGAGCCTTTAGTAAAGCTCAGTAAAGTCAGGCCATAGGCCACCGATTCAACAAGATTACCACAGCTGTAATTTAGCTATACTTAATCACCCACCCAACCTTTGGAATTACTCTTTCAGTCACTCTTTGAACTCTGTGTATGTGTTATGGTTATAGCGTTGGACCTGAGTAATCGTGGTCATAGTGGTTATTTTGTTACCCCTCTGTAGCCCTGATGACTTACTGAACGCTCTGAATGAGGGTATAAGTCGTGCTGACGTCATCATCACCTCAGGAGGAGTGTCCATGGGGGAGAAGGTGAGTGCATTCATGTGTGTATGTGTGAATTCACATTGCCTGCCTGTGGGATTTGTTGAAAAAAATGGGGGTAGAAATTCTTTACACTTTGCTGCCATCTAGAGTTACCAACAGCATCCTGCAACAAATTTTGTGCATTTGATCTTTCCATTTTCATGGTTTAGCACATAATTTTCCTATCTAGTGAAATCCTGTTATTTAATCAGAAAGTTTTACTTCATGGTATGACGTCCACTAAGAAGCTGCAGTAAAGATTTTCTCAGTCTGTGACGGGGACTCACATGTGCACATCCACACTCACCCTGATCCATAGTAACTTTTTGAAACCCTAGACAGAAATTCTTTTGCATCTGAAAGCAACTCATAACTAACCATTTGAAACACACTGTAAATTCTTATACCTTTGTTAAGGCTGTTTCTAATTCCCTTTGCTGTCTCTCACCTCACCCCCCTGCAGGACTACCTGAAGCAGGTGCTAGATATCGACCTACATGCTCAAATTCACTTTGGTCGAGTGTTCATGAAGCCAGGGTAAGACACACAGAAAGCAGCTGAGTGTATGTGAGTGTGTTTGACACACAAACATGATGGAGATTCAGTGCATTTGACTGCTGTGGCTCAGGCTAAAGCAATAGTGATCTCTCTTTTTCTCTCTTTCTCCCTCTCTACCACTGCAGGCTTCCCACCACATTTGCTACTTTAGATATTGATGGTGCCAGAAAACTGATCTTTGCTCTGCCAGGTATGTGGTAGCTGAATTTTTAAACTTGCCTGTGTGTGTGTGTGTGTGTGCGTGTGTGTAAGTGTGATGTGTCTACTCTGATCTCTGACATTACTGTTATGGCTGAAGGAGCTCTGAGAAATCTGTGCCAGATTGCAACACAGCTGTGGAATGGACTTCCTCAAATTCAGCAGTTAGTCATCCAAACAGAGACTCTGACATGCTTTCAAAAAGACACTTTTAGAAATAATATTCTATTCTAGTGTAATGTAATGTTCCCCATGAGAACGATACATCCTTTTTTTTTTTTTCCTGAGCCGCTGCCCTCTGACCTAAAATATCCAAACCAGCTGCTTCCTTTGACTCATAAACTGCCCAGGTTTGCCCGTATCTTCAAGCCCTCTAGAGCCTCTACTGACCAACCACATCCTCCTGCCAACCCAGTGTCCTCTTTACCCCCTCAGTGTCCCGAGCCAATGGCCCTGCCCGTCCTTCCTCTGCCTTGCTATGGCAAGGCTGTGGTGACAGCAGCTTTTTTTATATTCCCCCTTCAAAGGTAATTTCACCTACAGAGACACAGGTGTGACCCTCCTTGAAGCTGTGCCCATGAGCGACAGTGAGGCCAGCAGGCAGCCTGTCCCACCACCCCCACGTGGAAGTAGGTGCTCTCGCTTTAGGAACCTGTTTTCACCCGACTCAGAAAACGGAAATGGACTCTAAATTGCACCTTACATCAGGAACAAGCTCAATGCACAGTATTGGTTTTGTACAATCTCTAAGATCCAATACAAGGGATATGAAAAACGAACCATTTCTGATGTTCTTTTGATGCCTGTTTCGGCTGGTCTTTTAGCATCAAGGTTACTTTGGACTGGCTATTTTCAAATACAGCGCCTAGTGACAAGAGTAACTTTAGTGAGGAAAAGCCAAACCAGAAATTAAACATCCTCAAAAACCTTAACTCTTAAGAGACATAAAGACATAATACAACCATTGTCTCATTTTTTGCATCTGGTTTTTCTGTTCTGTTTTCTGAGAGACAAGAGCTGCTTTTTTTTTTCTTTTTTGTTCATGGTGAAGTTGGTTCTTTACAGTTGTTTTCCTATTCTTTTTTTGTACCATGTTGTTGTTCTGCATTGTGGCTTTTGTTAGCTGGTGTTTGTGCTGAACGCTCCCCCTTGTTTTTCGGCTTTTGACGTTCCTCTCTGGTTCTTGTCAGTGTTGTGAAGGGTCCTCTTGCACCTTTTTAGTCACACTCTCCTGCACGCTCTGACACAGAGGTAGTAATATGGCACAACTGCCTTTGAGTACCTGAGGAAGCTCCCGAACATCAGTGTGGTTTTGTATCTGGAGTTATACTGAAGCCCCCCCCCCGCCCCCCCTCCCCTCTGCCACTATATTACACAGATACCCCAAATACAGAGCAGCGCTCTGACAACTGCCCTCGTACTGGTGTGCCTGACCTAGTTTTCCCCTTTCCACCTTGAGCCACTGTTCAAACACCCAGTGCTCCACCAAAGTGCTGATCCAGATGATACCTGACCCTGCCCTATCCCTGACTCTTAAAAACTCTAGCGGTATATCCATGTCTGCTTCTTATCAGCCATCTCTCTCTCCCCCTTTCTCTCCCTCTTAGGTAACCCTGTTTCTGCAGTTGTTACCTGCAACCTCTTTGTCATTCCTGCGCTGAGAAAGATGCAGGGGATCCTGGATCCAAGACCCACCATTATTAAAGCCCGGGTAAGGAGAGCTGATTATGTATTGGGTAGACCTTCACAGAGTGGTGTCACTGTGCTATAACATTATGACTGTGTGCTATAACTCTCCTCTGTGCAGCTATCGTGTGATGTAAAGCTGGATCCACGCCCGGAGTATCATCGCTGCATTCTGACGTGGCACCATCAGGAGCCTCTGCCATGGGCACAGAGCACAGGTACGGAGGGAAAAGATTAGGTCGCCATTTTAATTCATTCTTGTAGAGTTCAGCTGCACCAATGTGGGAGCTAGGGAAAACACAGGCATAGAAGATGTTCATTATTGTGTAAATACACAATGCTCCCTCACTGATTTTTTTTCCCTCTCTCTATACTCCTTAGGAAACCAAATGAGTAGTCGGCTGATGAGCATGCGTAGTGCTAACGGCTTGCTGATGTTGCCTCCAAAAACAGAGCAATACGTGGAGCTGCACAAGGGCGAGGTGGTAGACGTCATGGTGATCGGGCGGCTATGATGTCAGCTGAAGGGGACAGCCAGTGTTAAGAGAGTGGCAGTGGTGCATGTCCACATATCATCACTATTCTGTAATATGCAACGGCACAGCTAGTTTTTATTGATTTGGATAAAGTTGGTTGAGTGTAATCAACATTTCAAAACACAAGAAGAATATGTGAGATTTATGAAAATATTAATTACAAGTCATCATAGTATTTCAAAGAAAGAAAAAATATACCTTTTAAAATAAAAAAATATATATCTAAAATATAAGAGATTTATTCTGTAATATATTATTATAATTATTATGATTATGAATATTATCGTCATATTAAGCAAATCCGTTCTCTTTCATTGCAATTGCTTTGTGTGTTCAATGCTAGACCTTATATATAGCAGTAGCATTTTAATAGAGAGCTGTAGGTATCTGCCAGGAGTACATCTGAGAGCTTATTTTCTCATTTTTAAAAAGGGTAGAAAAGATTTTTTTTTTTTGTTCAAAGGATGAAAACACTTGAAACGATGCCAGATGCCCCGTCTGGTTCTCTTGAAGAAAATAGCGCTTTCAGGGTCCTTAAGGTGCTCTAAGGAGACACAGCTGTCTTTCCCTTTAGTATTGTATTCTTCATATTGGCTTCATTATGCTTCCTAGAGGCTTCACCAACAGCTTTGCTTGTTGTTTATCTTGTGAGTCGTGTTTATGTGCGCAGTGCCAAAAGTGCGGGCTGGGGTGAGAGGTCATGCAGGTATGAGATGGACAGACAGGCTACGTTTGTATCGCACAGAAAAAAACTGTGATTGTCACACCTCATGCTTAATTTATGAGTAGTAGCACGGATGATTTTTGAGATCAGAGAGTTTCCTCTTATCTGCATCAAATCTGTGAAATGGGAATGTGGTCTGGAACCTCTGCTGCAGGCCTGAAAGTCTCATCATTGTTTCCTGACCTGTCCCACCCCTGCCCTTAGCCCCCTGTCCTATCCTTTACCCTACGCCCTTATAAACAAGTCCAATCCACACATAAAGGTTAAAGAAAATGGAATTTTGTTTGTTTAACTTCAAAGAGGAGCATACAGCTTATTTAAATGCTGACAGCCTTTTTAATCAATTACATAAAATGTACAGACAAAAAACAAATACAAACAAACAAACAAAAAAACAAGAGAGATATTGTACAGATATGTGACCAGCAGTTCTAAGGAATATACTGAAGCAATGAGGAGATATTAAAAAACTCTGTACTATAATAACATTTTCTTTAATGATATTGAAACTGATGATGAAAAATTAAAATCCTTGATCATTATGTAAAATTGTGGTTCTGTTTCTTTTTTAAAATAAAATAAATAAAATCTTAAATGTGTCCTCTGCATATTCTTTTTAAAACTTTTAGACTGTGTGAATCTAACGACTCAGGACAGTACATAGGAGTCAAGCCGTGGATGCACTGGGCTAAACACAATTCTCAACTGACTGTTCAGGGTTTTTTTTTTCTTTTTCCTTTTTCTATTTTCCTCCTCATTGGCAGTTAAAACAGTTTGCATTTACCAATATCCCGAGAAGTTAGACCGTGGGTTAAGTAAAGACGTCGTAACAGAGCACTTCAGAGGACTTATTTCTTTACAAGCCCTCTGGTGGAAGAAAGTGCCCGATCATAGTCAACATTTTAGAAGTCGGCAGAGGCGCTATGGAGTTGTTTTCAGGAGGAACGAGCCTCTCCACACATTGACACCAGTGATTACAATGCCGCGGGATGAGAGCAGGGGGAATTCTAGACAGGAGAGCAGCTAACAGTGATAACTAACACTTCTGATCGAGGAGTAGAAAAATTTGAACATTAGAAGGCAAGGACATCTCTTGTTAAGGTGAGTACGAACTATGTCTCATGTATGTCAATGTCAGACTCTTAATGTTGTGTCCGACACGTTCTGTTTGCAACAGGTTGCCAGGAAAGACGGCTGTACTTTGGGAAGTGGCTATCCTAGCTATGCAAATAGCCACATAAAGGCATATTGGTCTCATAAACTTGTGTGCTCGTGAACGTTTTTCAACAAGAGTCGTGGCAGTTTTAGTGCCTTTATGTCGTGGGCAATCAGTTAGCCAATTAATTAATCTTTTCTTCGTAAATAAAGCACTTTTCCACCCGTTGTGGAAAATGTCGCTCCGTGTAGCTAGCTTAGCAAAAGGACTGAAATGGCAAACGAGTGTCGCTTTATCAGTTTAGCTGTAGTAGCTAGCTACTTAGCAAGTAAGCGGAACCTGTTGCGTGAGACACAGAACGTGCAAGTCTTTTTCATTTATTGGAAACGTTTCTTTACAGATAACTTAGCGGCAGCTTTCCAGGATGCCTTTCTAAAGTAATATCGCTTACGTACCACAAAAGTTTGCTAGAGTTATTTTCTCCTCCCTCCAACACTTCCACCAGCAATACGGTCCATATCAACACTGTTTGTAAGAAAACTAGTTGAACCAGCTGTCCTTACGATGAAGCTGCAACAAGCAAATAAGTAAGATTTGAGTTTCCGAAGTAGAGTTCGAGTCGTTCTTACCACAGCGCAAACCAGGCTGGTACTTGAAGTTTCATAATAATTTACAACCTTAGATAAATTTATATCTGGACACCTTGCTTGGTTTAGCTCGCCACAATTTCATAACATTTCATGACCAACACAGTGACAGGTATAACCTGCTCATATGTATCTGTTATTTGCAGCGACTTTGTAGGTGGACAAAGGACATTTAGTATAAAAAGTTGTCGTCGGGATGCCAAGGTTGTTTTGAAAGGCAGCGATGAGTGCTGTCAAGTATCTGCGCACGCGGATGAAGTTCATATTTGAACTTTATGAATTATGGGTCTGTCTGACGTTGCCAAATTGCCACTTAGTATGTTATATCCTGTCTCTCCAAGTACTTGTTTTGGTTGTGTACAAGCTTTTGACTTAATTTTGTTTGCAGTGTCTATGGAACAACTTTTGATGGCAACTCTGACCACTCAGTGTGCAACTGAAGTGGATGAGACGTTGTTTCCTCTTTGCAGGGTATGTAGGCTATCCAACCGTGTAGATTGTGCCTTCGAACAGGGAAGCTTCCGCAACAATAAAAACTTTAACACTACTGATACAAATGTCTCATTTCAAGTAGCCTTTAAGGATACAAAATATATGAGGAAATAAGCTCTTTTTGGTAATGTAATTATGGAACTGTATGTTGCCTAATGCTGGCACAATCTGATTAGAATTGATATCCTCATCCCTGCATTTGGACCAACATTCTCAGCCTTATCATTTCCTCCAATCACATAGTGACTGTCAGGTGATTGAACTATGTTTTTAAAGATAAGGCGTCCCCCCTCACTCCATGGGAGTTTCATTTTAACTTAAGAGAAAGCAGTGAGAATGGACTCCACCTTGCTTATCTTTGATATCATGGGTGTCCAGGAGTATTTTGGAAACAAAACTACTCCCGAGGAAACTGCATCTGCAAGTTAACTGAATTACACATAGAGAAACTAAGACTGTGAGGAACTGTGCAAACTCAAATATTTTAGCTAAAGAGCTCACTTTAAGAGGTTTTTTTTTTTTTTTTTACTCAGGATGATCATTCTACTCTGCTTGCTTAGAATCTGTCTTTGAATGGATGTTTCATATATTTCATAGCAGGTATCATCAAGATGTTTCTTGACAGAGGAAGTAATTGAAGTTTGAAATGTGGAGGAAAGCTTGGTCCATAATAATACTGTGTAGCAGGAGGCATTGTGGTTGTTATAGAGTTCTGTGAATGCTTGGCCTGCTCTACACCAGTGGCTGATTTATCCGATCGGGTCTCTCTAAGACTCGGTGTCTGTTTTCAGTGGCATAGAGAGGGAAAAATTAAAGTGCTAATTCCATCTCAGTCTAGACTCATGTTACCTCAGGGATGATCTTGGGGACTTTCCTGAAGGCACTGCAGTCTGCTGGGATGATAACAGTGGTCTGGTGCCGCATCTATTCAGGTGGCAGTGACTTTCATCATAGCATGAACCTTGTAACTCAGTCTTGTCAAATAATATTTAATGTAAAGTTTTTTATTTTTGTCCTTTGGAAGTATTTTATCAATGTGACACATAGTAGCACCCCATTTCTTGATGCTTATTAGTGATACCCACAAGTACGCCAGAGTCATTCTCGTATATATACAGGTACATACACACACACACACACAAGAGAAGGAGGTGAAGACAGGACTACTTAACAGTGCCGTGATGCAGGCCAGAGGCTGGGACTGGGGCCAGGAACACGCAGTGCCTTCTCTGTTCTCTCTGACCCATCTGTGTCCCTTTAGGAATGCTCCGTCTGTCCTGGATCTGCTGCCCCAATGGACCACCACAGACACATTAACAGGCCTGTGTTCTACTTCAGCCCCCTACATGGACTGTAATGCCTAGGGCATGCTGGACTGTCTAGACTTGGATTTCATTATTATTTTATTTATTTATTTATTTAATTTTTTATAGGGTCCCTGTGAGGGACATAAACAGAGGGTTTGTCCTTGAGTTACTTTGTTTGGAGTACTGCGTGATACTTGACATCTAGACTTTTCTCAGACCTTAGCTGCCCTCTCCAGTTTTGTGTAGTGGGAACACTGCTCTGGCTCTTGACCCCTTTGTTGACTGCACTTAGCTGAAGTCTTAAGACTCATTGTGACTGCTTATAGGCGAATTCACTCCACACTCTGGTGATGACTGTGAGCAGGCCCAAATACTTCTTTTGATTTTATGAGGGAGTCATCAAAACTTTTAATCATCGTGGACTGGCAGAGAGAGACAGAGAGAGATGCCCTTACAGCATTCCAACTGGTTTCTATTGGAACTGGAGATGAATGAAACCCCTCAGAGTTAGCTGCCGTCCAAGTCATTTGCTCCTTTTTGTAAAGGGAATGAGTTGATTTTTGGTTTAGGGTTTGGCTGATTTTGATGGAGCATTTTCCAAAGAATCTTTACACAAACAGACTTAGGAAACCACTGCACAGAGAGGAATGGTTTAGGCTGGACTTTGCAGGGAATCTTTGAATATTGATATATTCTGGACAGAGGAGGAGCTAAGGAGGATAGGTTTCTCACCTATTGGTCTTTTGAATTATTCATTGGAGTACACACATACTCTCTTTCTCTCTCCCTCAGCCACATTCACACGCACACACTATCCAAGTGTTCGTCAGCTATTCTGTGTGAGGTTGACTGAAGGTTTACCTATTAACTGGGTTGTTTTGCTACCATGTTTATTTCACTGGAAGTGGAAGATTATGATGTTGTTTTAGTTTCAGTCAAATACAAAACAGCAAGATATCATTATTAGTTACTTTGTTTTGTGTTTTCCTCCTCCTTAAGAGTAAGACGGATGATAATGTAGCCAAGAGAAATCTGGATTGCTTTTTAAAGGCAGATATGTTTGACATTAAGATTGGTTTAATTCTGAATTTGTAACATGCTGTAGACTTTCTCTCTGCACCGTCTCTCTCTCTCTCTCTCTCTCTCTCTCTCGCTCCCTCTCCCTCTCCCTCCCCCTCCTCCTTCCCCTCCCTCCGTCCTTCCCTCCCTCCTTCCTGGTACTCAGTGGTACGTGCTGATGTTGAAGGGCTTGGAATCTGGAATTTTGGGTATGTACGCGCAGAGAGTTGGAATGTGGAGCTGGAGCTTTGGAGAAGATAACGATCCTACTCTGTTTCTTCTCTAAAGTGACAGAACACAAGCCTTCACCAGAACAAGAACTGACCAAGAGGGGCTTTTTGACTTTTTTTCCCTATAGAATCCATTCATAGGTCAGAACAATGTTTGTTAGGCCTGCTTGTCTCTTGGTTTGACTTGATCTTTATTGGTGTTGTTGTGAGACATGTCATGAGAAATGTTCTGGAGATGCAAAGTTAGGGATGGGTATCATTAGAATTTTATTGATTCTGATATCGATACTGATACTGCTTATCGATGCTCTTATTGATACTACTCTCCGTAATTCAGTGCAAAAAATAAAGACATGAGATGAAGAGATGTGAAAAGATTCAACATTTATTTTATTATTACTTCTTTGCAGAAATAGCTAGTATGTATGTATAATGAGGGGGGGAGCAGTTGCTACAAATGTCTGGTGGTGATGTGCCTTAATGCTGCTTCACTACCAAAAGCTAAACTTAAACAATACTACAAATTACCAAAGAACTTTAGTCCTTCAGCTTCTCAGAAGCTAATTGTTATCTATTTCTAAGAAAATAACTTAAAAACAATGTTTATAAAGAGTAAAGATATGTAAACATAACAATTTAGAACAGTGATTCTCAGCTCCAGTCCTGGGGGAACACTGTCCTGCACGTCTTTGTTGTAACTCTTCATTATCACAGTTAATGGAGATAATCAAGGGCTTGATGAATAATTGATCAGTGGAATCAGGTGTGTCAGTCCTGAGCTAAAACAAAGACGTGCGGGACAGTGGGCCCCCAGGACTGGAATTGAGAATCACTGATTTAGAGGAGAATTCTGGCATCTCTCCTGTATTATTTGGCCTGAGTTAGTAACTAAAGGCTTATTTTTATAACGATAATGAGTGTTACCCTGACTTGACGAGGTCAAGACAGTCGCATTTTTAGTTTGGCAAATCCCACCAGCATCGCAGCTGGGTGGCTGCACGTCAAACACACTGCACTGCTTCAGATTTATAGTATGTTGTAAGTGTTTCATGAGGTTGCTGGTATTACCCCCTTTACACACAACCACCTTTTTACATAAATTGCATTTAGCTGCATTTTCATTAAATTTAGTAAAGTGAGCCCACACTTTTGAACGTTTTGCCCTGTCAGCCACGACTGGAGAGCACAAAATGACGCTCAACATTCAAAATGATTAAGGTCGGGGTTAGGGTTAGCCAATCAGAGGCATGCAGATGCTTTCGTCTCACAGAGCAGAGCGTCCCTCCTGCTGATCCAGTCTAGCACCAACCATTTGAAAATGCAAGCTATGTTAGAATGAATTAACGTTTCATAAATGCCAATAGCAGCACCGTTTGTCCAGGAGCTTATCAATATTTTGGTACTGACCAGTCCAGAACCGGTACCAATTTATTTACGGTTCTCGATACCCATCTCTATGGAAGCCTCAGTGAAGTTGTGTTTTTTGCTGGTATTGATCAGAATTCAGGCCTCTGCTCATTGGTGGTTGCACCAATTCAGTGTACTCAAAGTGCTCTCACATTGTGATCATGCCTCCTTTGTTGAATGGATCAGCTCTTGGCCAAGAGAGCTGTAGCGGCATAGAGGAGAATTACACCTGTTATTGCACTACTTAGTTCCCAGGTTCCCTCTAGGCCACTCCTAAGGACAAGATACTTCATGTCTGTTCTGTAACTGGTCTGTCCTGTGAAAACCCAGCTGCCTTTGGTTCTTTCACAGATCAGTTCAGTCCTGTTTTCTGGTTAGGGTGTAGTTTTGGGTGTTGGTTTGATTTTTGGGATGAGAAATTAGGAGCAGGACCGCTTTTGCTGTCACAAATAAATCCAATTCCAGGAGTAAAAAGATCTTCAGTACAAAATTCCTTTTAACAGTGAGAGTTAGTCTGCATCCAAACCTGCCCGCCCTATATGTTTCTGGTTGTTTGCAGGAAGACACAGAGCTGGAGCTAACGTAGTGTGAAGCAGAAGGGTCATGACTCCTGAATGGGTCCTGTCAGATGAAAAGTGACAGCGATTTAGGCCTGTCTAAGCAGCGCTTTTGACATCTAAAGAGGATGAGAGGTCTCAATGCCCAGAATTCACCCTTAGAACTGATTAGCCTACATAACAAACAAGACTTTTGGACTTTAACAAAAGATTTTTCCATTCAGTAAATCAGCCTGCAGAAGGTAGGAGATAATACAACAGAAAAAATATTGAGCAATATCCTGTGTAATGAAGACCTTCCAGTCAGATTGGGAAAAAAAAAACATGTTGTTGACTGAGAACTGATTTATACTTGCCATTCCATTGACTGCTGTGGCAAGATCCCGCCCACAGCCTGAGGCTGGTGCAGCTGCACCTGCTTTTCCACAAAAAACACCTGCTCCGATCAGTGAACCTGTTCCACCTGCACTTAGATTCATCCCAGTATAAATCCCTGTGACCATGCTGTGGTAAATACCCCAGATTGCTGTAGCCCAGTAGCAGAGGGAGATTGGGCTGTGTGGAGCTGAAGTTTAGCCAGTCAGGGGCGGAATGGAGCAAGAGGTCTGGAGTAGGCTTCTTAAGCTCTTGAGCAGCAGATGGCCAGGAGTCTTATTTGTGTGTTTGTCAGTCTCCAGGCTCTTCTGCCAGCACTCCAGAAAGACCTGGGAGGTGGGGTAGAAGGGCATAATTAGTCTGGCATAATTAACTGTCCATCCATAGGTTGTGTGTGTGTGTGTGTGTTTTTGTGCACACGCCCATCCTTATCCTCTGCTAACTTCCCTCGCCAAGGTAGAGAGCGAACAAAATAACTGAAATTTCTTCCATTCTTCATGCCTGTTCCTCTTTCACAAGACATCATATTTGAAAACCTCAGATAGTTCAATAAAGTCTCAAGGACTTTGTTTATAAAGGGTGGAAGAGACTGAGAGAGTGAGAGTGAGAGTGAGAATGCACGCTGGCGATTGGCTTTGTCTGTGGTCTTCAAGGCCAGAGCTGTGTTTATGTATGTGTAGAGGGGTGATGTTCTCTCTGACCTTGGCGTGGCTCTTTCTTTAAGCATACCATAAGCAATACTGCCTCATCGTAATGATGATCTCATAGGTGGAGGATAATACAGGAGAGGCAGCTGTGGTCACATGTGGGGTGGAGTTTTTATCTTGGCATAGGTGTAAGAGTTGTAATCCTATTACTTATTATAGGAGAGATTAATTGGATTCAGCTGTTAGTAACGGCACCGCTGCATCTGTAGAAACAACACAGGCTCAGGGAGCTTAGTGATAGTAGTGCTCTATGGCTGTCAGTTCTCATAGTCTTTCATTTCCCAACCTTCCACTTTTCTTCTTTTCTTTCTACCACGCTATCAGTCTTTCTTACTGCAGTGCTGTAGCCTTGGTTTCTGATATGATTGACTTTTCCTGAGTGTGTGTGTGTGTGTGTGTGTACCCTAAGCATGCACACAGATATGCAGTCTCATTCATTTTCACTCATTTGCAGTCACAATAGTTCCCTTATGCTGGTCTGGTCTGCTGAGGAATGCAGTTCCCAGGCTGTTTTGCATTCCTGACATTTGCATCATGGGATTTTTACACTGTCACTGCACCACTCTGACCTCAACAGTGAAGTTGAGTGAAACTACAAGCAAAGCTGTACTAATGTGTGTGAATTTTTGTGTATACCTTTTTAAACATGTGTCCATTGACCTTTGAGTAGAACAATCTATTTAATTGTCAGCATATCTAAGTATGCTGAGTTGTTTCACAGATACACTTGGGGTGAACATGCTAAGCTGATGTTTGATCACTGCTTCACTGGTGTAGATTTGTAAATGGAGTTGAATGGTGGTGTCTAACCAGAAGGAGACTGTGGTGTGAATGTATGAACAGCTAAGTGATGCTGAGGGCCTCCAGGCTCATTAAGCCAAGCTCTTGATTTCTGCTTGTCCGTGTTAAATCGCTCACTTTTGCACAGACACACTCATGCATGCATAAACAAAGCTTGGGGCAGCCACATCTCAATACACACAGAGAATGAACTGCAGTGGGATTCTTCTCTCTCTCTCTCTCTCTCTCTGTCTCTCTGTGGGCTGGGCTATGATGACTGATTCTCCTTGTTGGTTTCAGGAGCGTTTGGTGAGAGCAGAGGTTAGAGCACTGAGGGGAGCCTGAAAGGGGAACTGAGAGGCCAGATTTCAGTGCAGAGAGAGAATACCCAGGGTCAGACCCCGTCAGAACCCGCACTGTGTACCCTGCACTGAGACGCACACATACATGAGTGAAGAGTCCTAGTAAGCTTTGCCCCTCCCTGTCTGTGTGTGTGTGTCTGTGTCTGTCTGTGTGTGTGTGTGTGTGTCTTTGTGTTTTCCCTCCTTTAGTTCTCAGGCCTCAGGACCTCCTGCCCGCTGACAAAGCTGTTGTCATGGCAACGCATTGGGCAGTCACACCACAGTAATCTCTGAGCAGCAGAGAGGGAGGGAGAGAGAGGAAGAGGGAGGAGGGGAAAGAGGAGGAGAGCAGTACATTACGGAGAACAAAAAGAGTAAATGAGGGATGTGGTGAGAGATAAGGAAGGGTGGGTGGATCTGTTTGAGTATCTGATATCTGAACTAAGAGCTCTTTTAAGGTCAGGAAGATATTTTGGAGAGTGATGGGACAAACCAAACAGTACACATGACTGTCTGAGTGCTTTGGGTACTTGTTGAGAAGGCAGAGCTACAAAGTGCACACACAAACCAGTCAGCCATGGTTTAAAACCTTTTAAGATTGTGCCATCCATAAATGTACTTCTGCCCGGTTGAGGTGTGTCTCTGTGTGTGTCTGTGCGTGTGACTGTCTGTGATAGAGAGTGTCCGTGTGTGAGTGAGCATGTGTTTGTGTTCCCATTTGAAGTGGCTGAAAAGAGGAATGTGAAAGTCTTTATGGAGGAGGGGTGGATGAAGGGACAAAGGTTATCCATTATCCTAACCGTAGGAGCACGTGATCAACTCCCATCCTGTGTGACAGATTCCCCTTGAGGGAGGTGCCAGTTTCAACTGGAGAGTGTTTTTGTCACTCTGTGTGTTTTTATGTTATACTAGGCACATGACACAAGGTAACTAGACCGTGTAGCTCAGTCTGAAATTTTTGTGACTTGTCTATAGCATAGTGTGAAACTACTGCAGACCTGCCTCAGGACATTTGTCTTCAGTAATACTGGACTGTGATGAGATTTATTAACACTGGACTGTGATGAGATTTATTAACACTGGACTGTGATGAGATTTATTAACACTGGACTGTGATGAGATTTATTAACACTGGACTGTGATGAGACTTATTAACACTGGACTGTGATCAGATTTATTAAGGCTGGACTGTGATCAGATTTATTAATACTGGACTGTGAACAGATTTATTAAGGCTGGACTGTGATCAGATTTATTAAGGCTGGACTGTGATCAGATTTATTAAGGCTGGACTGTGATGAGATTTTGACTTTGTTGTTTGGGATCTTTGCCTGAGAGGATGGACAAGATCTCAGAGGTCAGGTTAGAAGAGCAGACTGTCACCCTGTCAGTGAGGTTTACTCATGGGGGTTGATTCTTGGTTTAAAAATGTCATAGCCATGATAAAAAAGCAGATAAAACTAGTTCTGGTCTTTCTCACCCAGCTGATAACAGCCTGTGAATCCAAGGACGTCACGGAGTGTGTCAACAGTGCAACAAAAGAGAGAGTTCCTTAGACAGAGAAAACTGTGTGAGTGTGTGTGTGTGTGTGTCTGTGTCTGTGTGTGTGTGGTCTTGTTTTGTCTGCAGCTGTTGTTTGTTTGTGTGGTTCTCTGTACCAGTAAAAAAGTATCTAGTGACTATGAAGAAATTTTTCCAGTAGCTGTGCTGGCTGATACTGGGGTTTTATTGAAGACACTCCCCTGTATGTGGAGTGGTTGGATTTTAGCTCTGCAGTCATGTCAGCAATGTGAAGTGGTTATCTCACAATCTATTCATTTATGACTCATGCTTTTTATGGTCATGTTCAGGAATACTGGGATGTAGTGCCTGGGAAGTTTCTATTTGTTTACACAGTTCAGAGCTAGTCCAGAGTGCTGATAACATCTGACGTTGAATAGACTCATCTTTGAGCATTAGTAAAGGCTCATTTTTCAAAGCCCTTAAATCGGGGGTGCTTAAGTCAGACAGATGTATTGATTTTCATTGTCAGCTATTGTCTCTGATTTGGTTTAAAAGTGAACATGCTTCATTCCAGATAAAAATAGTCATCCAATTAAGACAGTAAAATACCAAAACAAAACAGCAGGACATTAGCTGTCTACAGTTGGCCTTGCGTGTCTCTGTCTTAGTTTCATGTAGAATGTGTATATGATGCAGCTGTGGTAGCATTATTGTGACGTGCACTGTTGTGATCCGTTTTAGGTGTGTCTCCCCGTTTGAGGCTGTTTTAGTGCCTCAGGCTGCAGCTGTGACCCCAGTCCTCAGGACATGCAGAGACCCCCCCTCCTAACCCCTGCTCCACACAGACACACACGCACACGTCGATACTCACAGGCACATCCTCTCAAACACACTCCTCAGGAAGAGGAAGGGGAATGATGACCACGTCCCACATGAACGGTCACGTGACCGAATCTGAAGGAGGAGGAGGAGGAGGAGGTGGTGGTGGTGGAGGTGGAGGCGGTAGCGGAGCAGGCGAAGTTCAGGACTCGTCCCAGTGGCACAGAGAGATGGCCGTGGACTGTCCCGGCGATCTGGGGGCGCGGACGTTGCCTGTCAGGCGCAGCGCCCAGCTGGAGAGGATCCGCCAGCACCAGGAGGACCGAAGGAGGAGAGAAGAGGAGGGGCGTAATCGGCAGGAGCTGGACGTCAACTCCTCCATGCGCCTCAAGAAGCTTTCGCAGAACCCCAAAGTTGGAATCGACAACCCCACCTTTGACCCCATCGAGGGGCCAGGGGGGACCCTGGGGCCACTGCAGAGCCTTGCCGCCCCCCCACCGCTGTTAGGTGAGTGCTGAATATCAGTGTGCTGCTTACAGGGTCTTACAGGCTCTTCCTGTCTTATCCATATTCGGAATCTTCTGTTCCTGCTGAAAAAAAAGAAGATCTCTGAAGTGTGTGTAAGAGTGTTTAAAATGCAGAAATCAGAGGAGAACAGGGCCAGTGCAGGATTGTGATTGTAGGGAAACCGTTTTGTTAGGCACATTCTGTCTGTCTGACTAATCAGAGAGCACTTCACTGAGTGGTGAAATCAGGAGTGATGGCATTGAACCTGAATGCCTAGTAGGCTTTTCATAACACAACTGTTGATAACAAAACCCTTTTGACACATTCTCTTTGATATGATGATAGAAAATGAAACCTCATGACTGTTAGTTCCTCCGTTCAATCTCTTCTTCTTTTTTTTTGTCTTCTCCGTGGTTTTGTGTTTGTCCTCTGCTCCTCTGATCAGTCAAGCATCTGTGTTCCTTTTCTCTCTCCCTCTCTATTCTTTTGTTCTCAGATTCATTTACTTTTTCTGCATTGCTCTGGTCTCTCAGCAAGAGTCCTTTTACCAGAGTTTCATCCTTTAATACAATGTGCACACAAACATACATACAGACACACACTAACACACACACACACACACACACACACACACTCATGCACATGAACATGCACATGCAGAGCCCCCCTCCAGTGGATTCTAAGTAGGCTTTTGAATAGCTACATGAGTTCTGTTAGTGGAAGCCCAGCACATAAGATAGAGAAGGAGAAGAAAGAGAAAGAGACAGAGAGAGAAGGAGTGAATCGGTCACTCAGGAAAGGAGGTAGGCACTCTAGGCTGGTAATGAAAGTGAGGGAAGAGGTGAATGTGGAATTCCTGAGGGAGGGAGAGTAGGACCCTCTGGGGGGGGAGGTTAATGAAAAAGCTCCTTATGAAACATTCTGACTCAGTCCTTATTGCTTGTACTCTGTTTAGGCTGTTCCTCCATTTTCTCTCTCTCCCTCTCTCTCTCCCTCTCTGTCCCTCTGTCTCATTTCCCTCCTTCCATTAATTATCTTTCATCCACAAATGCTCCGTAATCTGTCCTTCACCCTGAAAAGGGAACTTTCCCTAAAATAAACACAAAACCTCAGATATCTTGTCAAAGACACAGACAAGTCCAAGTAGTCCTTCAGGATTAAGATATGCCGCTATCAGCCGCCCACTCAGTGATTTTACAACGCACAAACAAACAACCCCTGTCTGCCTCCCTCAGTCTTACATACTCCTGACTCATTTCACAGTATGGAGAAGACACAAGAGACTTGAAAGAGTTGGAGAGTTTGTCAGATCAAGGTAGAGCGGGTCCGATGAAGATAGAATATATAAAACATATCAAATTGAATGGGTTTTTGCGAAAGGTAAGGCTTCACCGTTTTTAAATGATATCAAGTGTTTTATTTTTATGATCAAATTTATTGCATTACAGAGGGAAATTGTCCGGAGACTAAGGCCAGTGTCATAATAGTTTTGTTATTGATTGTAATGTAATAGTTTGGATAATGATTGCTGTGTCTGTTTCCTAACTGAAGAGAATGTACTGCTCTCTCAGAGTCTAATGGGACTGTGCTTCTCTCTGTGTGTGACTGTGTGATCAGAGCTGGAAGACCTGCTGATGTCCCTGAAGCAGGCACAGCACTGCCTGAGTGATGCCCAGAGTCAAGAGGATGTAGAGTTGGTGCTGCAGCTGGTCCAGAAGACAGACTTCCAGAAGGCCTTCAGCATCCACAACGCTGTGGCCCTGCACATGAACCGGCCCAGCCCGCCCTTCCCCTTGACTGACAGAGCCCAGAGTCTGACACAGGAGGTGAGGAGACAGAACAGGGAAGATCATGGCATTTTCTTAAACCTGACGCTGACTAGAGGTTATGTTTGCAGTATTTTATTTATTGAATCCAGTCAAAACCTCCAGTGACACAGTGTGGTGAAGCTCCTCAGAACCTTTAGTATGTTCATGTAGATTCATGTAAACAGGTAATGGAAAAAGGGGACCACAAGGTGCAAAGACTTTGTGCCAATAAGCAGCATGGCTTTAAGACCCGGAGTCCGAGAGACTGTGAGGTGGAGGGCTTGGCAGAGGAGAGTGGGCATGATAGGGCACTTCTTAAAGCTGTGTGGTACTGCTGGCTATAACAGCTGTATGTGCTGGGTGCATTAAAGCAGTGTCTCCCAGCTCTCCTCCTGGAGGCTCCCAAACTGCATCTTTTAAATCTGTCCTTACTCCACCACACCTGAATCAGGTGTGTTAGAGCCCTGAAATTTGTAGTGCTTTGGGTCTTCCAGGGGCAGCATTTGGAACCACTGTCTTTGAGCATGTATCAGGCCTTGGCCAGAGACTGGAAGAGTGAGTTTAGTGAGTATGGGAATCATGCAGAGGTCACTGGGGTCTTGTGGGGAAAAAGAATGTCCTCCTGGCACTAAAACAATGGAAATATGTGACTAGGCACTGATTATATCAACAAGAGCGCTCTCCCTGGAATTGCTTTCATCGTCTTAGGCATTCTAATCATTATTCCATTTAAAGAGCGAGATATGCTTCCTTTAATTAAAACAAGATCAAAAATGTCACCGTGACGATGAATAACAAGAGTCCCAACAAATATGTTACCAAGACTTGTGACTGAAATCTTTTATAAGTAGGAGTTCACTGCAAATTGAGCCGTTACTCCATACGGCTAGAATGTCGGCTGTCACCTAAAAGATCTCTCACTACATTTAGACCATAGTTTCCCACGTCAACCTCACACACTTGCCTCATTACACACAGTTTTAGCTGCGTCTCTGCATGTGTGATGTCATCATGTAAGGGTGTGGTACGCTTTCCATATTTGGATGCACCATATGCCTCTGAACAATACCAGAGGCTTACTAAAAATGTCATGGTTCACATGTAAATAGTTTGGGGTGTTTAGCATTGTGGTGGTAACATTTTTTTTTAGAGAGCTGATTTGAAGTCAGTTTTACATTTAAGGTTTTTAATTGATTCCCTGGGTTGAGTGAAGGTCTTGGTAGTTATTTGTGCTAATGAAGCAGTCTTTGAGAGAAAGGCTCTTTGACTGGAGTCTCTCTTGTGTGAAGTATTAATGAGAGATAGATGAACTCCCTGTTGTTGTTGTTGTGCTCTGTTACTCTGCCCTACACAATGGCAAGCACAGTGCTGCTGTTTGCTTGCTCTTCATTACAGCTTCGAGCCACTGACCCGGACTGTGCGCTCTCTCTAGTTAGCAGGGTACTGTTTGTGTCTGAACACTGCTATTTGTCTTCAGCATTGACACATCTTATGCTTCATGAAATGTAGTTGTTGAAATATCCTACTTCTTCTCGTAGCTGTTGTTAACGGAAGAATGAGAGGGAAATGGTCCCTAACTGTGCTCCCAAAACCACTAAATGAACTCTGTTTGTTCTGACCACTGCCAGTAAGCTGCTGTAATGTTATAATGCCAGTTCAATGCAGATCAAAAGGACATTGTGAGGTAAAATTACAACCAAGTTAAAGAGCCTTTAGATCAGAGCATACTGGGTTGGATTAAGCCTGGCATGACCTGTCATTATATAAGAAGAGCAGTCCAGACAACTCGGGGATTAAACCAACAGATGATGACTTTAGGGTTGTGTTAAAAATAATAAATAAAAAAATAAAAATAAACTTTGCACTCCGTCAGAGGGCTCGTCCTTGTTAGTCTTAGAGGAACCCTCCCCCCAGCGGCGGTGACCTCTCATTGAATTGTGCCTTTCCTCTGGGAGCAAACTGGGAGCATACTGGGAGAAAAAGAGACCAAACCCCAGGGTCTTTGGATTCTCTTGTGTCTCATTCACTGGCTCTCTGACCCTCATCCACACGGTAGACAGGACACTGACCCTATGGTTACATGGGGTATGGGCAAAGCTCTGGAAGGAGCTGCAGTGCTCCGTTTACCAAGAAATGCATGTTGGAGAGTTTTCTGGGGAATCATTGTGACAGCTGAAGTCAATAAACATGTTATCTTATGTGCCAAAGTCAATGGAAAGTTCCTTACTCCATTAAAACTGTGGCTGTTTGGCAAATAACAATTTTTATAGGCCAGACATTTAAAGTATTAAGGTGGGCCAGTTGATTTGTGTTGCTTTTGTCATTTTCTAAAGAAATGTCGGTTCACTACCTCACTGTAGGAGTTGCCATTTTATAACCTTACAAACCTTTTGACAATAGGCATACTGGCTATGACTGTCATTTACCCCACATAATGCCAAAGCTGCCAACATGCAGCTCTCAAACACCTCTTTTCTTGAACTCTTCAAACCACTTGACATTAACATGTCATATTAACATGTAGATCTTCCCAGATAGAAAAGCAGCTTCCTATGTCAGTTGTTATGTGCTCTCTCCCTGCAGGTTCAGGCTGTGGTTCACTCTAGCCAGCACAAAGAGGGACTGGAGCTGAGTTCTATACTGTCATCCCCTCACCTGCAGGTCAGTGTCTCCTCCACTCACCTGATCACATCAGCACAGCCCATCAGTACCTACCACCATGCACTGTGTTGATGTTGTTGCCGCTGTGTCAGTTCCTGAGCGTCATGGTCCTGCTCAGGTTCTAATCTTCTTAAAAAGTACTTAAACTTCACCTTGTTTACTTACTCTGCCTGCTCTACTAAAGGCCTTACTGTAGTAACATCATCCTGACAAAGGTCGTCATCCTTCTCTCTCTCTCTCTCTCTCGCTCTCGCTCTCGCTCTCGCTCTCGCTCTCGCTCTCGCTCTCTCGCCCTCGCTCTCGCTCTCTCCCTCTCTGTACAGGCCCTGATGGTGGCCCATGACCGTGTGGCAGAGCAGGAGATGCAGCTGGAGCCTTTGGGCCCATCTGATGGCCCCTGTGAGACCCTTACCCACTGGGGCGGTGAGACAGTTAAGATTGTGCGCATAGAGAAAGCCAAAGACATCCCTCTGGTAAGATCCCATGCCCATATGTCTCCAAAAATTAAAATAGTCTCTCCTTTCTGCTCTTTCAAGCTTATACACATGTATGGCCTGCTTATTACCCAGTCCTGACCTACAGCTCTGTGTGTGTGTGTGTGTGTGTTTGAATCTGTGTGCATGCATTCATGACTTTATGTGTTTATCAGGGAGCAACGGTGAGGAACGACATGGACAGTGTCATCATCAGTCGCATTGTGAAAGGCGGGGCAGCAGAACGTAGTGGGCTGCTTCATGAAGGAGATGAGGTCTTGGAGATTAATGGGGTGGAGATTCGTGGAAAGGATGTCAACGAAGTCTTTGATATCCTGGTGAGTTGAATAGGCTGTGTAAATAAGCTCTGCTCAGATGGATGGCGCCTTAACTTTCAGGCCAGTTCATTTGACACTGCTCTCAGTGAGGGGAAAGGAGTAAAGAGAAAAGCTTCACCACTGAAGTAAAATGTTTGTAAATATGTGTCTCGCAGGCAGAGATGCATGGCATCCTCACCTTTGTGCTGATTCCCAGTCCTCAGACCAAACCTCCTCCCATTAAAGAGACTGTGGTGAGTTTCTCTGATTACCAGCACCTGTTTGTGTTTGTGTTTATGTTTATGTTTATGTCTGTGTCTGTGTCTGTGCATGCACAAGCGATTTGCATCTTAGAAGTTGCTTTTTTAAAAAACTGAATGCAAATGTTTTGAACAACAGTTTTCTCATTTTTCACTCAAAATGGACAAAGAGGAAATGTATTTGATTTTCATTAAATTTAATTCAGTGTATTATATTTCCTATGTTAATTTCTGCCTTTATGGTTAAGTTATTCTGAGTCCTATTAAAACAAGAGTTCACTAGTGTATCATTCTGATTTGTTACCCCCCCCAGGTACATGTGAAGGCACATTTTGACTATGACCCCTCGGATGACCCCTATGTGCCATGCCGAGAGCTTGGATTGTGCTTCCAGAAAGGAGACATCCTCCACATCATCAGTCAGGACGACCCCAACTGGTGGCAGGCCTACCGTGATGGGGATGAAGACAACCAGCCCCTTGCTGGTCTGGTACCTGGTATGACAGACACAGTTTCTTCATAACACTTATGAAACTGTAGATATATAAAATATTCTAAATGTTTGAAGTAATTTAAACTAAGAGCCATCTATGTCAAAACTTCTGTGACTGTGGTTTGGTGTTTAAATTGGTCTCTCTCTCTTTCTCCTTCTCCTTCTCCCACTCTCTCCCTCTCTCTCTCTGCTTCTCACTCTAATCAGGCAAGAGCTTCCAGCAGCAGAGAGAGGCCATGAAGCAGACGATAGAGGAAGATAAAGAGCCGGAGAAATCAGGTGAATCCCACATAAACACTCATCATCTCTTTTAGCCTTTCCTTAAGATACTGATACATCTTACTGTGTCCTACCAACAGTAAATGAACTGACCAAATGTTATGGCAGCCTACTTGCATGACATTTATTAGCCTCATTTGTAAAGCAAGTCTTTGTAATTTGCAATGTCATTTACTAGGGAAATTGTGGTGTGCAAAGAAGAACAAGAAGAAGAGGAAGAAACTCTTGTACAATGCCCACAAGAATGACGGTAAAGTCAACTGATACCTTTGCCCTTCTCGTGAGGGCTCCTGCTCGATTGCCAGGTCTCCTCTGGGTCTTACTGCTCTGAGACATCTGAGCACAGAGAATGCCCCAGTGGGCGGAATGTGCTGATTAGGTTTTTAAATGCGTACGCAAGTGGAATATCTCACTGTGCCCTCACCACAATGACTTTCTCTGGGCACTTCTGGAAAATCTGTGTCAGATATTTAATGCCGGTAGAAAGTGCTGTTCTTGTCTTCAGTCATATTGTGACTTTTGAGAGATTTATATCTCAGTGTATCTAAAGCCTTTTTGTTTCCCCTTGACTCTTAGATTATGATAACGAGGAGATTCTCACCTATGAAGAAATGGCATTGTACCACCAACCAGCCAATCGCAAACGTCCAATCGCCCTGATTGGCCCTTCCAACTGTGGACAGAATGATCTGAGACAGAGACTGCTGTCCAGTGAGCCGGAGAGATTCGGTGCTGCTGTTCCTCGTAAGAACTGCACTTTGGTGTTACAGGGTTTTTATTTTGGGTGTAGTTATGGGAGTTTGTGAGAGGTTTGAATGATCACACTAAAAATCACACAGGGGTTCATCGCTCATCACTGAGAATTTGAGGGGAAAGTTTCTTTTTTTGTTTAAGTCCCAGCAAATTGTTTTGTGTAAAGACTGTGACTTCTCTGGCAGACACTACACGAAACAGGCGAGAGGGCGAGGTGAATGGGCGGGACTACCATTTCGTATCACGTCAGGCCTTTGAGATGGACGCAGCGGCGGGGAAGTTCATCGAGTCTGGAGAGTTTGAGAAGAACCTGTACGGCACAAGCACTGATTCAGTCCGGCAACTCATCAACACAGGCAAGATCTGCCTCCTCTGCGTGCACACCCAGGTAAGAGAGAAAGGATGATTGCAAACATAATGTAAGCGTGGGTTGGTAGTATGCTCCAATGACCGTGCCAATGTGATTGTGTCTCCCCTCTCAGTCTCTGAAGGTTTTGCGTAGCTCCGACCTGAAGCCCTACATAATCTTCATCGCTCCTCCATCACAGGAGAGACTGCGGGCTCTCCTATCGAAAGACAACAAAAACCCAAAGGTAACTGTAGTGCCCTGCCTCTATACCTTTGGCCTCCAGTGCAATTCATGAATTTTGTGTGAAATGTCTCATGCTGATCTCGCGCTGTTCTCGTCTGTAGCCCGAGGAGTTGCGAGATATTATTGAGAAGGCTCGAGAAATGGAGCAGAACTTTGGCCACCTGTTTGATGCTGCCATTGTGAACACTGACCAGGACAAAGCCTACCAGGAACTGCTCCGACTCATTAACAAACTGGACACTGAACCTCAGTGGGTTCCCTCCTCCTGGCTGCGTTGAGAAGAGCTAACACACACTACACACACACACACACACATATACTATACACTACACACACACATGTATGATGTTTTGCTCTGAGAGGAAGTTTGTCTCTTTGGTTTCGTAGCCAACTTTAGAATTTGTGGCTGGATGGGTTGATTCCAGACCAGGGTGGTTGCCAGTCTCACTTTAAGCAATCTCTTATCTCTACATATGTGGAACAGAACTGGACAGACTCTGTGTGCTGTTCAGAGATTGCGCAACCCTTTTTGATCTGTGTTTTGATTTTGTTCCTGTCCTTTTTTGTGATACTGCTTTAATTTTACACACTAAATTAACTTTCCACATTCCAGAAATATGTAAGTAATATACCAGCACTTGGTAGCAGCAATAGAATTAGTGCTTCTATACTGCTTTTGATAACTATTTATAATTGTAAATAAATGTATTTTTAAAAATTTAGTCAAGAAACTATAGTTTCTGCTGTGTTTTCAGTGAACTGCTCTGTACGTTATTTGGATATTGCCTGGCATTGTATTGAATCCCTTTGAGAAATGTGTGACGTGGGAAAAGCATTAATGTCCATCTCATTGCTGCTTAAACTGTTGCAACTTACTCTAAATATCGTTTAATAGATCTCAAAATATTGCATGTTTGACGTGAACATTAAAGAGGAGGAGGTGCGTGGATAGCTACCTTCTGCCTTCTTCAGCAGGCTGTGCTTCACATTGTCACTATACATTTACAATATGTAACTGTTCCATTTGAAATGACACTGATGTTTCAGTGACACTTAAAGGGATGTTTGTAGGAGTGAACACTACACTAACTCAGTGTCTCTGCCCTCCATTCTAGCAATATTGATTCAGTGGTCTTACATCCACCTCACACAATGCCTCTCAAAAAAAGAAAAAGTAAAAAAAAAAAAACAACAACAACAACAACACTGTGATTATGACAGACTATGTCTTTCTGCATTAGTAAACATCAGGTTCAGCTGTGTTGCAATTGTATATTTGTTTGCTTGTTTGTTTGATTTTCTTCCTAAATATGTCTTATCCCAGTATTCTCACGCACTTTCTGTTCCCAGAAGTGTAACCAGTATTGGAAACAGTATTTTAGGGCGATATAACAAATTCTAAACATATCAATATTTTTGCCTTTCTGAAAATGACATGCGTTCCTCTGATCAAGTGAATATTTTTGAGATCAAATTGAATGCTGTGCTGTATTTATATCCAGTGGTTTTCACTTTATGCAAGGATCCTTCTGATTTGTTAGTATTTTCAGATGTGTTTCATCCCTTTGTGCATAGGGATGATCAACACTAACTAAAGTTATAATGGCCCAGTTTGTTCGCTGGGACGAAAAAAAAAAAAAAAAGAAACTGAAGTTGTGTGTATATGAGGATATGTGTGGGTATCTGCACATTGTGAGTGCATGCTAGTGACGTTGACACCCAATTCTGATTGACAGAATTTATTAGTGTGTGTGAGTGAGAGTGTAGAGAAAATGTATAAAGGTCATTGAAATGCAGGCAAGTATTGTAAGGTTAGATGATTTGAAGCACACAGAGGAAACAACTTTACCAAGATCTGTCCTGTGTTGTAACAATTTCTTACTGTTATTCTCTGGTATTGCTAATCAAGGTTTGTTTAGAAGGCCACCGATATATTTTTTATGTGTGAAACAGGTGATCATTCGCTCAGAATGCACCCTTAGGTTTTTGTTTGTCTCTACCCCTCTCTCTTGATTGTTAAGTTCTGGTTCTAAAGGGATGGACCTGATAAGGTTCTGGGTCTTCCTGGATGACCTGGTCCTAATGTGGAACCCCTCAGTCTGTCGTCATGTGATCTAGATATATGCCAATTAACTGGAAGTAGAACTAATGAATGTAAAGTTGTTGTTTTTTAAATCACCTTTCTGAGAAATTGTTTTTGTATGAATTATCAAAGTTAATTAAAGACCAGATTGATAGAGTTTTTGGTTTGTTCATTAATGGGTTAACCTTTTAATGCATTTCTGTTATTCATTTCTTATGAAACCGATAACGTAATGAAAACCAAAATATTTTCATGTCAAGTCTTCAAATGAAGCTTTTGACGTTGTGTAACGGCAGAAGGAAATTCAGAGTGGACAAATAAATTTCCTTTTCCACATGCACAAATGTTTTGAGAGATGTTGCTGGGATTTTAAGCACACACCCACCAAATGACCTCACCTTCAGTTGTTTAACTGTCATAATTGTTTTATCTGGTTTATAGTTAACACTGTGGACAAATACAATGCTCAAATGTCAGCTATGGGATATCAAAATCAGATCCCATATTCTTAATCTCGTCAGATTTAACAGGGTCAACTGGACATGGGAAGAGGTTATTTTTAATAGTTAGTTCACAGAGCAGCTTGCTATCTCTTCTGAAGCCAACATATCTACTAAAAATGAGTCCAAAAGTGGATGTCTTTTTCTCCTTTTCATGAGCATCAAAAATCTGTAACAAGGTAAGTGGTAAAGAGTTTAGGGTGACATAATGGGGAATATGGTAGCCATGGATTGTGAATATCTCTGAAAATGTAGTCGTAAACCACTTCTCACAGTGATAACAAATTTTGTGATCTGCTGACCCAAATTTTAGGGTCTAGCTGGACACACTTTCACTATACTCCCACTCAATAGATGGCGATATGCGGCGGAGTGTTTCCAATTGGCGCTATGAAAATCCAGACGCATGTGTAGGCCTTTCAGTTCCGGGTAAAGTTTTCCACGCTGATGAAATTGAGTCCTTAAATTCGGTTGGGAAAATTCAGTTATTTCTTTGTGAATTACACATTTGTTGGTGGATTTCAATTACAGAAGAGGAAGCGGAATAGTTGAGACACTCTCTTCACTTGTTCTGCCGATCACCACATTTAAAGTAAGCGACTTTGAGCCAAAATGACCTAATGCCGGGTGGGGAAATGAGATAGCAGAAGCAGGCTGAAAAACCATGTCGGTTTTCGCCAGCTGATTAAATACGGACACGTTCTCATAACGTGCCTAAAAGGAATTCGTCAGGCAGTGGTGTAATTTGTAACTAGTGAATGTGCTCAGTATTTTGCGTCAGTTATACTTTTCTTTGTACAGCTCCTTAATTACAGTGAAGCTTTGAGTGTGTTTTCTCGGAAATGCACTACTTAGTTTGCAATGCAGAATACGCTGTATTCATGTAGTTGTATTTGTAGAATATTAAAAGAGCCAGTGACAACAATTACATGGGTAATTTATAATATAACTAGATACATACATGGTAGGCCACCGTTATCCTTTAAACTGCGTCCCCACCCATGTATTATCTCTGACCGTGGCACTGTTTCGTTTAGGATGCGCGGGCTGAGTTGTAGATTCTACCAGCATAAATTCCCAGAGGTTGAGGATGTGGTCATGGTTAACGTGCGGTCGATCGCTGAGATGGGAGCGTACGTTAGCCTGCTGGAGTACAACAACATCGAAGGCATGATCCTTCTCAGCGAGCTGTCCCGAAGACGTATCCGTTCCATCAACAAACTCATCAGAATCGGCCGGAACGAATGTGTGGTTGTCATCCGTGTAGACAAGGAGAAAGGTATAGAGATAATATTGCCGTTTCCATCCGAATCCATTGATCTACTGTAATTGCTTTATTCCTCGTCTGTCGTCTTAACTGTTAAACTTAAGTTAACTTCTTAACTGTGTCTGCATTCTCCTCAGGTTACATTGACTTATCTAAGAGGAGAGTATCGCCTGAGGAGGCTGTCAAATGTGAAGACAAGTTTACCAAGTCTAAAACTGTAAGCAGATGCCACATCACAGACATGTTTTAAAGTGCTGTTGATAGTCAGTGAAGAATGATCAGTCTGATATTGCATTCATTTAATCTAAAAGACATTTGTCTTATTGCAGACTCTTACTGCCTAATGTTTCTTCTCCAGCTGATTCATGAGCTTATACTTTTTTGTATTTTTGGTTTCGCGTGACAGGTATACAGCATCCTGAGACATGTGGCTGAGGTTCTGGAATATACCAAAGATGAGCAGCTGGAGAGCCTGTTCCAACGCACTGCCTGGGTGTTTGATGAGAAGTACAAGCGGCCGGGATACGGAGCCTATGATGCTTTCAAACAGGCCGTGTCGTAAGTATCAAAACAAACGATAAGAGATCATTGACTTGTTAATTCCCAGGTGGTCTTGCCTGTTGTGGGGGTTTTTTTGGGTGTACTTGTTATCATGTGATATAACTTGGTGTTCTTTGACCGCAGAGACCCGTCTATTTTGGATGGCTTGGACTTGACTGAGGAAGAGAGAGCTGTCTTGATTGACAACATCAACAGACGACTCACTCCACAAGCCGTCAAAATCCGAGCAGGTGCGACCATATCATTACATCTTTTTAGAGAGTAGTTATGATGTTTTATTAACTTATTCCTGGTTAGACTACTTTACAGGTGCATTAACTGGGTTTCTGCAGTTTACTAGGAAATTTTGTCATTCTCACTCTCTCTGATTATCTCTGTGTTAGATATTGAAGTGGCTTGCTATGGCTATGAGGGCATTGATGCTGTCAAAGAGGCCTTACGAGCTGGACTGAACTGCTCAACAGAGGCTATGCCAATCAAGGTAAAAGTTATCTGATATGTATATATATGCACATTTTACTTATCTCTTTTTGCGCCAGTATTGAAGTTATCTCACCTTTACTCATTGTCCCTATATTTGTCTCAGATCAATCTGATTGCTCCACCACGATACGTTATGACCACAACCACGCTGGAACGTACAGAGGGTCTGTCTATGCTCAACCAGGCCATGGCTGTCATTAAGGAGAAGATTGAGGAGAAAAGGGGAGTTTTCAATGTCCAGATGGAGGTATGGCTGGAGAGATACGCGATGAATTTGGTTAATTCCGTAAGATTAAATTGCTTTAATTGCAGTTTGACACCTTCAGCTGATTCACACTTAAAAAAAGAAAATTTATCTCAATAAATTTTAAATCTCTGTTCAAATCATTCCAAAATGAGCAGCATTTGCACATAGTAAAACAGGTAATATATACTGTGTTTTTTATAAGACTACCATAAAAGGTTCTTGTTTCTCCTTATTTGCATTGTGTGTGTTTTTGATCCCTCATGTTTTCCTGCCAATCCCTTCCTGCAGCCAAAGGTGGTGACAGACACTGATGAGACAGAGTTGGCTCGGCAGTTGGAGAGGCTGGAGAGGGAGAACGCTGAGGTGGATGGTGATGATGATGCTGAGGAGATGGAGGCCAAGACGGAGGATTAAGCCTGAATGGAGGAGAAGAAAAAGAGAGGCATAGTGACCATGTGGATCACTGCCTGACAATATTGGACCATAACTAGTTTTTTTTTTGTTTTGTTTTTTTCTCCTTCTCCATATAATCACACAAATACCTACAATGCCTCCTCGCAGCTGGTCTTTGTCACGGAGAATGTGGAGGCTATACCACTTACACCAGCAGATGGCAATGTCCAGAGAATCACGTGCCCTGGGTGCTCAACACAAATAAACAGGACTCAGTTATCCACAATGCTCTGATGTGATTCACCGAGTCAAGAGGAAGTGGATGACATTACTGTTTTGCTGAGACATTTCTTATAAAGTTGAAATGTGGGAGTTGATTAGTGTTGTTTGTGAAATTTTTGAGTATAAAGGCCATGGGACATAGAATGATACATTGCAAACAAGTGTGTTTTAGTGGCCTTTCTCTGATCCTCACTCCGAATTGTTTGGAAGGTTCAGTTGGAGTTCTTTTCTGACCGTCCTCCTTATTGTCTCTGAAACAGTGATCTCTGGTCAGTTGTCTGGCCAATATTGGTTGAACTCACACAGAACTAATAAAATATGGAGGTCTTTAAGATTTTATTGTGAATTCCTTGTTCTTGTTATTGTGATATGATGTCATCACCTAGTGGAAACAAAATCCGTTCACACACCTTGCTTTACTCATTACTGTTTGAGTTTCTGCACACTGCATTCTAGTAACTGCAGTGCAGACCTTTCTTTAATCTCCTCCCTTTTTACCCCTTTTTACTATGTCAGCTTCGTCATTTTCCTTAGTCATCTCAGTAATAATATAAAAATGAAAACATCTGTCTCAGAAAATCAGAATTCTTGAAAATCTTTTGTAAATCAAAGGAGTCACAGAGTGTAGAAATCAGCAAGTACCCAGTGTTACAGTCAATGCCCTCATGTGGCTGTCTCAGGTAAAGCTGTGCTCTCTCCGTCTCTCTCTCTCGTCAGAAGTGCTTCGTCAGAACTTGCCTTGTGAAATAACGTGGGTTTCACGAAAGTGCTTTTTTTTTGGTAAGGTCTACAGTCGACTGTAGAAAATTAGAACGTGAAAATAAAGTTGCCAAATTTTGTGGTGTATACGACAGTACCTAAAACAGTAAAATACAACCGTTTTATTGCAAAGTTAATCTTATTTATTCCTGTTATCCTCATGAGATACGATGCCACGCGCTACGCGCCAATAACATGTTGAGTGGAAGGACCCACACGAACCCAATCCTGTTGCAGTGGCGAGGCACACCAAGGATAATTGACGGGGATATTTTTGATGTGAAGATGCCACTGAGGCGAAGTATCCACCGTCATTCAATCTTACGCCCTAATGGTTTGTTTCGGACAAGAAGTCAGTGTTTCGCGGTACAAATGGTGAGATACTAATGAAATAGATAAACATGAAACCAATGGTCCCTGATACAGTTAACAACCTCACAGAAAGCTCGCTAACTCCTCAGCTTCACTCGTTTTCTTATGCACCAGGACAGTTTTACCATTCATATATCCACACTACACATGATTCTTGTTTACTTTGGTTAGGTATATGCGACTGCTCTGACTTTTCTTGTCAGTATGGTCATACCACTGCACGGTGTCAAGGACGTCTATGCTGAGCCAGGTGAGTCAAAATTATCCGTACGTATTGGTTAGCCTCGGGGTTTTTAACGGAGCACCCTCCAGAGGTGCTCCGTTGCTCCACTAGAGGGCAGCGTAGAAATCTGATTGCTCTCTTTGGGCAAGCAGGCTATCTGCCATCTGTTGACTACCGCAACAGCGTAGTTAAGACTACGCGTTGTAAAGCCACCATGATTGCAAACTTAAATGGGCTGGTGGCTTGCCGCAAAATTTAAGAATAACAGTGAAGGTCAAACTGTTTTACTAAGTGGCAAAAGCAAAGAAGACAGAGCCTTTTTTTACTGAGGAATTCACAACCGATCCCATCTTTTACTTTTATCAAAAACGAATGCCGCTCACAAACCCCTGAGTCGACCAACTATCAAGTGGTAGCGACGTCCGACAAGTGTTTTAATACTGTTGAACCTCCATAGGTCGCAATGCAGTCTTTTGGCATGTGAACTTCAAAGCTAGCATTGTGTGTAGCCACTCATGTTCATGTAGTGTTAACTATTTTTTCATGGTGGCATTTTCTCCTCAGTACTACAGCCCATGCCGCAGTGGCCTGTTGGAGAGGAACTGTCCTCCAGAGCGATTGCTTCCTATGCACAGAACATTATTAAACTGAAGGTCAGTCAGAGTCCATGTTCCAGCGATGTCGCTGTGCTTGGGCTGGTGTTTTCCTCAGGCTTGAGTGCAGGTGAATAGCAGCACCACAAATAGTAAATTTCATATTTGTGGCATATTTCATACTATGAGTTTTTGCACTGAAAGCTGTCATTAACACCAAAAATGAAAGAAACATAATCTATGTTGTGGCATTGTCTGATTTCTGTATATTATTTGAGACATACTGTAGATGTTATTTTCCCCCTGTGATATAGGGGCCATTATCAGCGTAACAGGAAGTGCCTTCACATCCCAGAGCCGATGGCTTAATGTTACAGCATCGCTATGCCATGTCAGTAAAGAAGGTATGGTGATCACAAGTACTCTTCAAGATGAGTCAAGATTTTCTATTTCCAAAAGTTCACTTGATAACAGTTTTCCTCTTGTCCAACCACCAGGTGATCTTCAAACCTTTAATTAGTTTAGAGAGATCTGTGGGGTGCTCGTAGGGATGCTGCTCTATGTTAATTTCTAATTGGCTGATGAAACCTATTATCTTTACATGTATTATACAGTGTGCTATACTGCACTGACATATCACTCATCTGTCTCATTCATTTGTATCACAGTTGTATCATGAGGTAAATTCATTTGATCAAATATAGTTTTGTTATGACTAATGAAATTGCTGGTTTTCCACAGCTTGTGTGGCTGGATATCAGGGGATTTCCATAATAGACTTGAAGCTGACCAACACTCATCTGTTTCTCTTAACAAACAGAGGGCTCTACATCAGCCAGGACCTGCTTCTGCCTGTCACTGGTTCTCTTAATGTATGACATGGGAACACACTGCCTGTGCCCCAACAGCATGTAGTACAATATAGTTCAGTGTCAGTCCAAACTATCCCTCATAATAACACACTGATATACTGTAAATTTGCTTAGTTTTTTCACTGTCAGTTGGTCCATGCACTGGTCATCAGTCTGACTGGTCATACAGTGATGATTTCAGACCACACATAAGGTGTTTGGACATTTGATTGTGGCAGGTCACAGAGTAGCAGCCTTTACTGTATCTTGTAAATATATGACATGCATAAAACGTATTCTTCTCAAACCTGACAGTTTACAAAGTTGTCTCTCCCAGCTCTTGGACAGGTTGGTGCCTTTTTTTACAGTAGCTCAAATAATTAGCCTATTGCTATGAATGAAACCACATCATAAATTGAATAATCTCCCCTTCTGTAATTTTTTTCACCAACAGATGGATTACACCTCTACTACCTTGTGGTTTTCTTCTGAGTGTCTGAATGATAGCATGTATTTCACTGGTACACACATCCATGGATTTTTATATTGTACTTGTGCCCATCTTTGTGCATTTCCTTATGGTCTGCCTGGGCTCATGTGTAATAATCATGTTTATTATAGATGACTATGTCAGTTTGATCTTTAATGAAGGAGAAGGGGAAAACTTGGTAAGTATAAACTTAAATGAACCTTTATTGTATATTTTACAGTTGTTAATGGGTAATTTTTAAAGCAACTAACTTTAAAGTGTTTGAATTTGCTACTACACTAAGTCTGGGTTATGTGTCTTTAATTCCGTTTGTGCCACCCAGAACTCCAGGTGTTTGTATGGTCGGCATCCCTTCAAGAGGTGGTTCATGTGCCAAGCGTCTGATGTGGAGCTGAGAAGGACCAAACACCACTACCTGTCTTTTTTATATGACCGTCATCAGCACAGTGGTTTACTCCTGTCATACACTGAGGTTTACAATTGCTTTCCATCAATACTTTCTGTTCAGTTTGAACAGAAGCTGATTGTCAGAGTCCTAATGGTTTAGCCTTGCTCTGTATTGGTTACATTTACACTCATTCATTAAGCGGACACTTTTAACCAAGACAGGCAGAGTACAAGCCAATTAAATATGAGGTTGTGAATTTTTTTATCTTGACCTTCCTCTTCAGAAACATAGTGCTGTGGTGTCCGTCTTTGATCTGCAAGATGGAAATTTGCAATCTAGGACAAAATTCTCGCCAGTGGAGATGGATTTCCAGGCTCAAGGCATCCTTCTGAAGGAGAATAACCTCATCGCCTATGGCTCAGAGGTAAGTGGCTCTGCCAGAACTTTACTGAACTTTACTATCCACAGCTTTACGGAGTGTGTGTGTGTGTTGTTAGGTGTGGTCATCACCAGACAGAGGCTCTTCATTTAAACACATCCTGTCTCTGAAGAAGGAGATTGTGACTGAGGCTTTTAGCTGTATGCACAGTGGGGAGGTGCTGCTGCTGACAGACCAAGGAAAGATGTACCTCATGAAGTCAGGTTGGATCCCTGGTCACACAGACTTAAATACATTCTCCAAATTTCATTTGCACAAAAAAGGCTTTTTTGCTTCTTTTTTTTCTAATTTCAAATATGATATGACAGCTCAGTTAGCATATTTTGAGACAAACATCATCCATGTGATATTGTTTATTAAATCAGATCTCATCAAACCTTAATCAGACTTTACACATTCTTTCATTTGTATTCTCAAAGGTTTGTGTAAATAGCAGATTGATTAGATGCTGAAAACAGCTTGATTTCATTTAAAGTAATAATTTATCTGCCTTAATAGATTTGTAGGGAGTTCTGTCCACGTGGATTTGAACTGTGTCTGGTAACATTCAGGTTAAGTCAGGTACCTGTTTGCCCTCCAGTGTCCCTCATTGTCCTGTCTGTGAAGGTGTTGACAGGTTTAGTTGGTTGAATGAGACACTGAACCAGCAGAGCTTCCTTCTCTGTGACCACACGGGAGCCTTTATGGCAGTGAGCCTGGACCCTGAGAATCCAAACACCCTTTCCTACAAGGTCATCGACGTCCTCCATCTCATACAGGTTAGGGTTACGGGGTTACCCAGTGCTGACCACTACTCAGCTTTGAGTGAGCACACTACATGTGGGAGGATTCTGTGTGCACTAATTATGATAAGT